>NW_026061423.1:522500-822500 GCF_024217435.2 Syngnathus scovelli | reverse complement strand
TGGGCCCGTGTGTTTGTTTCTGTGTATGTTTGTCTTTGTGTATCAGTTCGTTATAAAGGTTGGAATTGCGCTAAATCGGTGCACGAAATCGGTGTGCTAGACAATGGTTTATCAGATTTGCATTGTTAAATGTAAAAATTAGAAATTATAGAATAATATGACGGTTGTGGGCAGAAACTCATCCGACGAGGAGAGTGCCCAACCCTTATAAAAATGTGAGAGTAAGAGAAAACATACATTGTAGAACTGGATAAAATTAGATTAATGATTAGAAATCAATGGTGTTATTATTATTCTCTAATCCCCTGCATTGCAAATGTCTTCTTGATGCAGATAGGTTAACAGTCTAGGACTTTAGTGAGGAGATAATTTATGAATTGATGGGGGTTAGTAATTGTCCAAATTCTAGTCACATGTTTTGAGGGACCACAGCAACAACATTATATTTAATTTGCAGGCCATTATTTAGTACGATATGACAGTGTTTAGCTAAGTAGACTGTTATATCAAAAAATGTGAGAGTGAAGGAGGAGGTTTGATTTGTAATCTGACATTTGGGTCCCATTTTGAAGAGTCTCTGCAGGAGCATAGATTGTTTTTGTTTAAAAACTTGTTTAACAGTTTATCTCGGTGCAGTAAGGATATAGCAATTTTGCAAGACTTAAAATTAAAAATTAAAAAGCAAAATTACATTCTCATTTTCCCAGATGAGAGGAAAATTGAAAGATAAGGAAGACGAAGAAAAGATAAAAAAGAACTTGCTGTTGCACAGACAGGAAGATGATGACACAGTGTCAGCGCGAGCTCGCTTAAGAATCGCAGCTAAGAATGTGATGAATGAAGATGAGAAAAATTATCAAATTACAAAGACAGATGTTGTGGCACGGCAAAGCGAACCATCCTTTCCGTCTATGTACCCCAAATTAAACAACTCATTGCAACAGGTTTTCATGGTATCCTTAACCAAACATTGGGCAAGCGTTAAAGGCACCTGGAGTCCTTTTGATCTCCAGGGCCGTCCATTGGAATATAACAGGGTGCCATTACAAATACAAATTGACCAACTATTGGGCAGGATAAAAATAAAATTCCAACGTAGAGCAAATTACACAGACATTGGCCGAACTAAACAAAAACAAGATAAGTTGTTTGAAGACTTTAGACACAGACCAGAAAGAGTGTTCAACTGATGTCTATGATCAACAACTGAAAAATGCTCTACATGCAAATTTGCGACCAGTATTATGTCGACAACGAATAAATTCGACAAATTTTTCCCTATAAAATGGTGCCGTTTGGGTTTGAAGTACATAGTCGCTTCAAAGGAGGAAAAGCATGATTTAAGATACGCGATTGATCAATGAGAAGGCTATCCCTTGTGCCAGGGGTGTCAAACTCATTTGTTCAAGGGCCGCGGTGTAGTCATGGCTTCTTTTGGAGGGCCGGTATGACTGTCATACCCGAGTAGATGTGTGAGCGCCTCATATTGTGGGAGTTGCAAAACAAGCTGACGAGTAACTCGCTTTCAAATCAGACAAATACAAACTGGTCTAATATTTAAACTTACAACATTATTAAGAGGGAAGATAATTTGCAATTCGAGTAATGACATGAATATGAAGCACAATTTGACACATGTGCCTTATACAAAGGTAAAGTAGGATTAGGAATTGCTTGCAATATAATTACAAATTAGTTAACACCTGTGTGATTGATTGATTGATTAATTGATTGTCAGATTGAGTGAGTGAGTGAGTGAGTGAGTGAGTGAGTGAGTGAGTGAGTGAGTGAGTGAGTGAGTGAGTGAGTGAGTGAGTGAGTGAGTGAGTGAGTGAGTGAGTGAGTGAGTGAGTGACTTTTCTGTCGCCTGGACGTCATCTTTCTTGCATGGCTACGTTGCTGTCTCAGCTGCTCTCAATCCTGCCACTCTCATTCCCCTTCCTGACGACGGCGGATTCCATGATTGTGTCGATGCTGCCCAACAGATTGCAAAGGCTCGGCCTGATTTGGAAGATACGCCTCTGCCAGATGGTCATGTGGGTTTTGTTGATGGGTCTTCTAAGAAAATGAATCTGGTGTGACCCTTACTGGGTATGCCATTGTTACTGCCGACGAAGTCTTGGAGGCTGCTAAACTGCCATCCTATATGTCAGCACAGGCCGCTGAGCTCATTGCTTTGACTGGGGCCTGCAAATTGTTTGCAAACAAGTCCGTCACTATCTGGACTGATAGTCAGTATGCTTTTGCTACAGTGCACATTTTTGCTCAGCAGTGGAGCAACCGTGGCATGATAACTTCTACAGGGAAGCCCGTCACCCATTCCACATTACTAACGCAACTTTTGGACGCTGTCCAGCTACCTTTAAAGGTGGCGGTTTGCAAATGTGCTGCTCACACTGCAAGATCTGATCCTGTTTCTCTTGGTAATGCTTTTGCTGACAAATCCGCTAAGGCCGCTGCAGAAGGCCTGCTCCATGTCCTCTCGTCTCTCACTGATCATGATTCGATGTCACACATCTCCCCTGATGTGTTGCTTGACATGCAGTCTCAGAGCCCCTCCCAGGAACGACTCTCTTGGAAAAAACGGGGTGCAACTAAAAACACTGATGGTCTTTTTGTGTGACCTTTGGGCAAACCTGTCTTGCCTCGTAACTTGTTCAAATGGGCTGCTATTTCGAGTCATGGTCTCGACGGGGGGTATGGTGAAACAAGTTGAAGCTATTTATACGACATACGGTTTTGCAGCTTTTTCACGAGGCAATTTAAGACCTCAGAGAGGAAAGTTCCCGACTCCATTGTATCCGCTTCAGACAATACATATTGTTTATATCCAATTACATAAATGTGAAGGGAAAAAATATTGTTTTTTTTTCTGCATTTATTTGTTTTCTGCATTTATCTTATTGTAAAAAGGTGATCTCCGCAGACCCAACCTAAGTACGGAAGGTGAGCAAAGTCTGGTAATAGTGCCTGATCCTGGTGCCAAGATCCAGGGTTGACACGAAAGCTAGCAGAAGCCAATTTCCAAGACAACAACCCAAAGCTCAGGGTGTTGACTCTGAGGAGATCCAAAAACATTAGCATTAGAGAGTCATTTGGTGAGTACTTTAATCCGGCTGTGGCCTGCGCAAAGTCTGCCATGTGTTTTTGGTTGCTTTTGCTGGTTTGTGTTACCATTGTATTTTTTTCGGGGGTTATTTTATTTGGAGGGATGGAGTACCATGAGCCTCGAACATTCTTCTCTCGGGCAACTACCAACGCTGATTCTAATCAATATGGCTCATGGGGAAAAATTGCTAGACATAAGCGCAACACAAAATCCCCTTTTGATCATGTTGTTTGTACACCAGAAACCGTCCGCGTTCCAACTTGCGTACCATGGCTTTTGTCTTGGACTTACAATAACTCATTAATGTTTACTGTGGCTCCTAATACATCTTCTTCTATTATTTTACCTATGAAAAGGCTATTTTGTAGCTTCCACAGGAATAAGCGGTCAAACCAACAACTGGCTTCTTATGGCTGAGCAAGCCGCAAAAATGGCTAACACCTGTTGCATTGCATGTATGGGTCCAAGACCTCTTTTGAAAATACTTGCAAATATAGTTTCTAAGTGTGCTGTTGTTTTAATGTTAAACTCATCCATTTCACCCACTCATGATTGTTTTAAATGGGATAAGGTTTACCTTGTTGCCTCTATGACAAAATATAAACCCTTTTTTTCGTCCGATGTAGATAAGGGTAATTTTACATGCATTAGATTACCTGGTACCGGTGAGAAGCTCGGCGCCCTACCTACTCCATGGTGTGGGTCCATGACCAATGTCACTGCCCCTTTTTGCCCATTGCTCGTAGTGATATTTGGTTTTGGTGTAATAGTAAAAAACTTTATGATAGGTTGCCTTTAAACAGCTCTGGAATTTGCGCTTTGGTAGGCCTATTGTTTCCTGTTCATTTGATACCAATGTCTTATGATCTAACATCTTTTGCTAAGTCCGTAGTGCCCGAATACTGGCCGAGAACGAAGCGAAACGCTGAATGGCAGGGCGCAGTTAATCCAACTTACATAGACGCCATTGGTGTTCCTAGAGGAGTACCGGATGAGTATAAGCTGGTGAATCAGATAGCAGCTGGTTTTGAATCCGCCCTGTGTTGGTGGTGTACTCTTAACAAAAATGTTGACAGGATTAACTACATCCACTACAACGTGCAGAGGCTTGGAAACTGGACCGAGACGAGTTTCAAGGCGGTCCACTCCCAACTGGCCGCTACTTCCCTCATGGCTTTCCAGAATCGAATGGCCCTTGACATGCTACTCTCAAAAGAGGGCGGTGTCTGCGCCATGTTTGGTGAGCAATGTTGCACATTTATTCCAAATAATACTGCAGCCGACGGAAGCCTGTCCCGGGCCCTTGAGGGTCTGAGGACCTTGAATGGGAGGATGAAGGAACACAGTGGGGTGAACACAGAGGTTTGAATGTGTTCGGAAAGTACCGCACCCTGGTTTCCTCGGTCCTGGTCTCCATTGCCGTTTTCGCTGCCATTTTGACCCTGTGTGGATGTTGCTGCATTCCTTGTCTCCGATCCTTAATTATTAAGCTAATTACAACTGCTATCTCTCCACCAGCTGAGACTTTTCCGTTACTCCAAAGGGATGACCTTTCGATCGACGGGAGTTCTTTCTCTAGTGACGACTCTGTCAGCGAATCCATTGTGGTAAACCTGTCCGATTTGTTTCGTGACTCTGGCTTTGACGATTAAGACTCAATTTCCTCCCAAGTGTAAGTTATTTCTTGCGAAATGTGATCCCTTGGCTGAAAATCTTTTGAAGTGGCCATATGGGTGATAAGTTAGTCCCCGAGAACTTATGATAAACAGGGGGGAATTGTTAGAAAAATTGTATATATATGTTATCATGCGTTCTCTAATGAGTACTTATTCACAATATTACTGTTCAGTATGCTTGCTGCTTTGCCTTGCTTATTCTTATCTTGTACAACAGAACAGAAGGATTACGGCTGGGTCAGGGGCGAGATGACGGTTGTGTCAAACAAGATGCTGCTGACAGCTCAGCGTCCACCAGAACAGATCGTGAAAACAACACGTCAAACAATGCGTCATGAACCTTCTGATCTTCCTTAAAGAACGTCACTTTCTCTTTTTATCTCTTGGAATATCGCTTAAACTGTTTTGCTGATATAGCCATATCTGCACGCAACAATTTGTGCGTTACTTTTGTTTCTTTTCTTACGAGACGAAGCCACAATCTCTTCCCCCCCCCCTTAAGGGCTAATCGTCTCACACTGTGGGTAGGGCATTCCAAATAAAAAGAGCGAGGAGTGTAAAACAGATTTTTAGTGTAGTCGGATTGCTGTAAGTCTGAATGCACTCCTCGCGAGAAAAGACTCAATATTCTGCCTCACTGGTTTTGTCTGCTGATCCTTTTGCTGATTTTGAACCTAACATTAACTGTCATGGTATTGGCCACATCGACTATAGCATCCAGTAGCTCGCACACGTTGTACGTGTTGGTGGTGGGGTCCAGGGTGGCCGCGGCCAGGATCTCGTCCACGTACCGACCGTATCCCACTTGAGTGTAAGGCACGGGCAGGGTGTGCAAGTCCTCGGGTTCACCCTGCCTGAACACCCTGTTCTTGAAGTCAAACACGCCGTTACAGAAGGCTATGATGTTGGGATTTGTGTCGAGGCGCTGCGCAAAGTCTTCGACGTAAAACAGTTCAGCGCACTCGCGCATCACGCTTGACTTGAACGGTGATGAACCCAGCTGCGCAGTGGTGCGGTGAAGCGCTTTGAGGTACCCCTCGTCGGGCTGCGGCACCAACTCGGCCGCCACCATGGACAGGTACTGTTAGGGTTTTCCAGGTTATCTTTATCGTAGGATTATGTTGGAATGTAAACTATAATGATTAAATCAATCTTGTCTTGCCCTCACAATGCAGAGTAAGATGAAGTGGTTGCTTCCTCTGCTTGATTGACCAGCTGCAGGGGAAGCAATCAAAGTTGTTCTGTTTCCCACAACAGTGTAAAACACCCCCTGCTCTGATCTTATCAGAGGCCGGGGGTTCACCAAACCTGTCCACTCCCACCCCCACTCTGTTCCTCCTAATAAATATGCCCTTGCAGGGAGGAGACTTTTAGATTTCATTCCTGTAGCGAGTGATCTCTCCACCTGCAGGTGTCTAAAAGAACTTGCCTGTCTCCCGTGTGGTTCTTGCAAAATAAGTTGGAGTGAGCAAATCTCTAACAGGTACTTGTTAAGCACCGTGTGTATGGGGCCTGTCTCAGACGATATTAGGCTACGCACCACGTTCATACCCTTTTCGTTCCACACATAGCCCTGGAACTTGCACCACACTTCGGTTTTGATGTTGGCACACACATAGTGTGTGGCCAGAGCACTATACATGATATTTGCCAGCCCCACGTGTGTCAGCTTGAGCCTGTCAGTGGCCATCCATCTCTGGTGCGTCCACTCGTCGTACTCCTGGGAACTGTACTGCTTGGCCAGGTACCGCAGTGTGCCTATTGTGTACATATTGGGCCTCATCTGACGCTCCCACATGTCATGGCACGTACCCGCATCAAACTTTCGAGCACATCTAGCGCTGAAGGACATCCACAGCCGCAGGCCGTCCTGGCTGCCCTCAGTGAGCTGGTGGAGGCAGAAGCCTACCTTGAGCCACACGTTACGGTCTTCAGCCGCGCGCTCGGGCAGCATATTCACCAAACGCTCGATGTCTGTAAACCTCGTTCTGTCCTGAGGGGCGGGCGTCTCTATTTCCATGGGCTGCTGCAAGAGCCGCTGTTGCTGCTGCGGGGCTTGGGACACGGTGCACACGAGCCTACGCTTGTACCTGAAGCGACCGTACGGCACGACCGACAGCATCTTGCGCAACAGCGTAACGGGCGCCTCATCGGGAAGCGGTAGCCATCCCATGGCACTCCCTCGACAGGTCGCCCGTTGGCCTCATACTGGCCCGTAACGGTGTACGCCGTGCCGTTGGGCTTGCACGCACCGTACAGCAACCAAGCATTGCTACAGCTGAGGGTGTCTACGTCAGGAAACTTTGTAGCCAGGGGCTTTATTATGTATTCGGTTAGAGCGTGTGTCGGCAAATATCTTTGTGTACTGCGTGTGGAACCCCTGCTTCACGTTGCCCTGTGAGTCACACCGGATCGGTCGGGCCACCTCCCCGGCGTGGTCCAGTTTCTCCAGCAGCACAAACGAGCATTCCTCGGACCTGATGCCCCCCATCACGCATTGCCCGAGCAAGTGCACAACCTCTCTATGCACAGGCATAACATGGGAGTCTAGCGTGTATAGGTGTTCTTCTGTTTCGGACGCTCTGAGGTCCACATCTATAGTGAGCATTGTATCGTGGGGCCTGCATTCTGCCCAGTGTATGGGTTCGCTAGTGCGCTCTAGAAAGTGCCACAGCTCCGACACCTTGTGGTCATCTATTATGTATGCCCCACCGGTGAGGAGTACATGGGTACTGCCCCCGGAGTCACCAAACTGCTGTCTATCGGGAGCCAGAAACACACTCAAAGACATTGTTTTATGACACATAACCAACCAAACAGGTGCCTTTTATTAGGAATCAAACGTTATTCGGTGGTCACCCTGATGTACAGGCGGCCTCCGACGAGGTACCGGGAATTAAGGGGGCACATACGTGCGCATCCGATGGGTGTGTTGGAGTGGCCCGTGGGCCTCTGGACCGCCTGGTCATTGGGGCTGGGTGTAAATGAGGTCACTCCGAGAAGCACCCCTCCGTTGCCCAGTACTTCAAACCTGACCCTCAATCGGCATGGCCATATCAGCGGCGCGTCATAGGGCCCCTGGAGCATGACGAGAAAGAGGGATATGTGCGTGCCGTTGCCAGGCCCTTTGCCGTTCGGGTACAAGCGCAGGCACATCTTGTAGCCCATGCGACTGGAGTAGAACGGGTGCGACGTTATGTGCTCGGGCCCCAGCCTCCTGCGCGTGTCAAGGTCTTCCACGATCCACACCATGGTGCCTGAGTACACAGTGGCCTGAAGTTCGCACAGGTGTGTGGCCAGGGATCTGTTAACGGCCATCTGGTCTTCGAGCAGGCCCTTTAGCTTCTGCACTTCTTCGGACAGGAAGGGCAACAACAGGCCTGTCAGCCTCTGAGCCTCCACCATAGACTCCCGGTTAACGCACCAGTGCACTCTCTTGACCGCGGCGGCGTTGCAGTGTGAGCACGATATGAGTTCGTGATTGCACCGGTTCTCATGGTCCCGGTGGTAGTCGTCCACTGTGCCGACCCAGTCACACCCGCTGTGCTTGCATTTAGCCGGCATGGCTGTGACCTCCATGCCCATAGCTATGTTGGGAAACTGCTCCTCCACTGCACAACCGCTCGTAGGACACATGGCCTCGTCCATGTACTCTTCACACACGCGATGTCCGCACCCCAGTTGTATGGGCCGCTGGAGTACGTTGCGGCACTTGGCACACATGTGCCTTGCCTTGGGTATAACGCACAACTCCATGCCTTTAAAAAATGCTGTTTTATGCAGAGAGCACTCACCCCAACAGAATCAAATCCCTGATCGAACTGTTGTACGCCAACGCCGACACAGTGTACTTTCGTATCTCGGAAACGGGTATGCGGTTTGTGCACGTCATGAACGACGTGCACATCTCGGCCAATCTACACGCCGAGGGCTTCGATACGTACAAGTACGACGCGCCCACTGACGCGCTCTACGTGGGCCTGGGGCAGCACACAGCACGTGACTTTAAGACAGTGCGTAAGGGTTCTCGCGTTTGTTTCAAGCTTCATGGAGCGGAGCCCATGCAATTTGAGGTGCAGGTGGGCGCGCAGGCCGTGGAGACGTATGCCCCGGAGTTTGAGCGCCCTCGTGACGTTCGGTACCACGGCTGCTTCATTCTACCCACTGCCGACTTTTCCGCCATGTGCCGGGGTTTCAAGCCGGGCACTATGACTATTGACGCTGTGCTGGAGAAGCAGGTTAGCATGTCCATGTGTATTGAGGGCTTCAAGACAAAGACGTACCGCTTTGGTACGGCCACGGACAAGCACCCCGAGTACCACGCTGAGGTATCCTCCGACCGCATCCTAAAATTGGCCAAGATGGCAGCATTTGCAGACAGCAAAGAGGGTGTGCGAATGTGACCTAATCAAGTTCGTGGCAACGTGCAAGCTGGGTACTGTTGAGGTGCACATAGACGTTACTCGTTAGTGAGCATGTACTTAATGTCCCTGTCTATGATACGGATAGCCAGCTGGGCTGAGTACGTCTGGTTGTTCATCAGTGTGATTGTGCATTTGTACAGTCCGGTGTCAAACCGGTTGGGTCGGGCTCACCGCAGACCAGTACCGTTACATCAGCCTCGCATCGGCCCGCGGTGGCCAGCAGCAGCAGCAGCAGCAGCAGCAGCAGCAGCAGCAGCAGCAGCAGCAGCAGCAGCAGCAGCAGCAGCAGCAGCAGCAGCAGCAGCAGCAGCAGCAGCAGCAGCAGCAGCAGTGTCCAAAGTATTCCAAGTATGCGTGAGTGCATGAGAACGATGTCTATGAGACAAGTGGTCGCCATGTGCAAAGAACGTAACATCGATGTGAGAAATGAAGATACCGGGCGCCCGTACACCCACGCAGAGCTGTGCAAGAAGCTAACGGGCAGTTCTCCCACCATCACGGTACCCGAAACCGTTACAAAGTGCATGAAGATCCCCATAGAGAACATTCGCAACAAGTGTGATGAATTGGAAATATCCCCCATGTCGCCTACCACGGGCATGAAGCGTAACAAGAACAGATTGTGTCAGCTGTTGGTGAGGGCTGTACATAGTCCCACACAGCGTAGCCCGTCACCTCAGTGGCCCTTGGAGGAAAGTCTCTTGGCGATTGAGGAGAGCGCTGAGATGGAGATCCAAAGACGATCCAACACGGACAACAGCGCCCCGGTGCAACAGCCCCTGTGTGAAAGTCCGAGAAGACCACTAAATGACGACAGCCCTCCGGTGGCGAGCCCCAGCATGGACGGCAGCTCGAGAGGGCCACTGGATGAAGACAGCCCTCTAATGGCAAGCCCCAACACGGACGACAGCTCCCCGGTGCGACGGCCACTGACCGAAGGTCCAATGACGCCCGTCAGCCCAGACAGTCCTATGGTGCGAGCCAGGCAAAGCCCGTCGAGATCCCCGACCAGGACTCTGATGATACCCGACGGCCCAGACAGCCCTCTGGTGCGAGCCAGGCAAAGCCCGACGAGGCCCCTGACCGAGACTCTGATGACATCTGACAGTCCGCTGGCGGACTACAGCTACAGTACACGGCCCCGGTCTAACAGCCCCGTTGCGGGCTCTCCGGTGCAGCGGCCCCTGACTGAAAGTCCAACGAGGCCCGTTAGGCCATTGGTGGACTACGATAACAGCCCGTATAGCAGTCCCTACTCCATAGGCACCGGTCCGTCATGTTCCATCGTTACTAGTCCAGTGTCTACCAAGCGACCCCTTGATAACGAAGCTTCACCTCTGGCGAAGCGTGTGCGGTTCGAACCCACGCACACGCCTGTTCCTCTACGCAGCCTCCGGGAGTGGACCGATATGGTCGCCATCATGTCGGAGCGCGAGTTGCTGAACCGTTGTTTGGAAGGCGGTGTGCCGGTCAATGATCCCAGGACGGGGCAGCGCCATAGCGTCGCACAACTGCGTGACGAGCTGCTCGAACAGGTAGCCGAGGAGCTACGCGTCTCACAGAGGTCATTTGAGGAACCCCTGTACGGCACCGAGACTCTGGAGGACCTGAAGAGAATGTGCGCAGCCGCACATATTTCCTTGCGGGACTGTAACATGGAGTATCGTTCTGCCGACAAGCTCAAAGACTTGTACGTTAAACACCTGGGTGATGCGTGGCTTTGGCCCTGAATCTACCAGTGGACATCTTGCCGGGCGGCTTTGACAATGTCATCGCTTACACCAGCATCGAGGATATGCCCCTGCAGTGTGTTAACGAGGATAACGTTCAGAAGACATACACACCCTATGCGCCCGTGTGTGCCTGTGTTAAGCAGTACGCCTTGGACGCAGTCCACGATGTGATCAGGCCCCCCACGACTCAAGAGGAACAGCTCTTGTCTGTGTACGAGCCCATGAGCCCCGAGCAGCTGGACTATTACAGAAGCGTGACACCCAAGCTCAAGCTCTCTGATAGGTACTACGCCCCATACACAAAGAACGGTGTGCAGGTGCCCTGCATCATGCATGTCGAACACTACAAGAAATACATAAACGACGTGCTGTACACTTACGATAAGCGTTGTGGTGCAGACTGGCGAGTGCTACCGGCCCACGGCAGTGTGGGGCAAAATCAGGACTGTGTGCCCGCATCCCCCGTGCCCCCACCCCTGACGCCACGCGGCTCTCCCAGACCAATGTCTCTCGAGTCCTCGCCATTATCCCCTGTGCCAATGTCCCCTCCTATATCCACGGTGCCCATGACCCCGGGCCATTCTCCCAACTACTCGCTGCCGATCGACGGGCTCATAGACGTCGCCCACTCGCCATCGATCGTCGATCTGACGCCGCTGCCGCCCTTGCTGTCGCCCCTGCGGGAGCCGGACATCGACGTCACCGTTGCGGACTTCTTTAACTGGACTGAACGGGACTACGATGTCCACACCGAGTGGCTGGCCGACGGGCAAAAGGCAAACACGGCTCATGCCCTGCTAACGGCGCTGGGCTATGATGTGCCAGCGGGTGTCTCGGTCAAGGATTACCTGCGCCGGTTCACCATCAGAGACTTTAACGAGTTGTTTCTCAAACTGGACTGCAACGGCCGCTGGAACACGCGGCCGTTGGAGTCCGCGTGTCTCAAAGTGTACAACTGTCTCAAAGTGTACGACAGTTACTTCTTTACGTAGGAGACCATGCTGGATTATATGGATACTGAGACGGGCACTGTGCGGACCACGGAGCAGTTTCAGGCGTATGTGCGCCTCAACCCCCGCCGTAACATCAGGATGCGTGCCTGCCCAGAGTTCAGTGCCGTTATGGACATGTTGGAACGCGACCTGGAGGAGCGCATCTTCCAGCCGCGAATGGCCTCCCTGGACTGTTATGAAAATGGTGACACCGCCCAGGCGGTGTCTGTTGACCTCAGCGTGAACCTGAGTGACCTGTTTACCCCTGCGCAGCACGCGCTCAACGAGGCAGACTTTCTGGCTGACTACCGGGCCCCGACCCTAACGCAGTGGGATTAGAAAAAATGCGTCCCTCGCTGTTGTCATGTCACAATTACGTCATATCAAAACTCAAACGTGTATCTGACGCCCAGGTGTACATGTTTATCCTAGAGACAGTCCCTGTGATAATTGAGTTCACGACCGCTGGGCACACTACTCATCTCGAAAAGTATAAAAGCATTGTACATTGTGTTTATGAAGCTAATAAATGGACATATGAAGAGGAATTCCGTGTGGCTCTCTTTAATGACGAGGTGTGGTACAGTAGGCAGGATGTTCAGCCGCAGCTGCAGCAAAAGCAACCGGGTGATGCAAGACGCATAGTCCGGTTTGTGGATCAGCTGCACAGTTATGTGTACCTGTATCAGGGCATAGGTGACAGCAGGTTCCCGGTGCACATCCCCAACACAGTGTTATCGGGCATAAAGGGCCACCTCGAACAATACCGCATAGCGCATGATGCAGTTACGTTACAGCAGGTACTGTCCGTCCTCAAGATGCAGAATCACGTCAAGTATTACAACTGCGCCGCGGTTATCTACCGGATGTTGACGGGTCGCTCAGAGACGCTGCCCCAGTCCGTAGTCGAGGGCGTGCAGGCGGACATCGGCAGCCTGGCCGCTGAGCTCTCGTGTCGCGCGGACGTATGGCAGCTATGCTCCCAGGCCGGTGCCACATATGTATTTTTCCAGCTGTTGCGGCACAACGGGCACGAGTACAACAGCCACACGTTTGTGCCCGCCAAGACGCTGTCCAAGAAGCAGAAGCAGGACGCAGCATGCCATGCTCTGTGCAAGCACATGTCGTGGACCTTCTGGCCGTTGTGACAACTCTGCGTGTAATAGTGTACGTCCGGTAAGGATGACACTGCGTACATGACTGTTGCCACCCATTGGCCAAGACAAACCGCCAGTATTCCTTTCAGCTACACATCGGTATTCCACAGCCACCCCGATGACACTCTGGATAGTGTTCTGAATGTGTCGACTGTGGAAAACAATGAAAAGGATGTTGTGTGTGTCATTATTATCAGTGCCTACATTATGCCAAATAGACGCCATACAGGAGTGAAATATATATATACTAGTACACACTGAGTCAATACAATAACCAATGAATATTGTGACAATATTACAACCGACAACAATAACCAGCTGGAATATGTGTTGCACAACTAGGGTAATTGATCCACGTTCGGCGGATATGCACAGCAAGTGGTACACACCACCTATAGCGATGCGCCCATCCGACGCTACCGTGGGCACAATCCCACCTTGGCCAACCGCAGGTGTGTCGCCAAAGCAAAAGCCATGAAGGTGTGGTAGTACTCTGGTGCTCATGGCGTATTAACCGGGAGTATATTAAAAGCGATGAAGACCCCGTTGTTGTTAATACTGTCCATATTGGTGGTCTGCAATAGGGTGCTAGTGTCTGGCATCACCGGGTGTGAAACTGTCCACAAAGATGTAACAGATGCTCTGATGTGCATGAAAAACGCATATGATGACGGCCTGGGGTTACATTATAAGAGTCTGACGCCAAACCCGTCTAATCCCTTTACTGAAGAATATGTCTACATGATTGCAGCCAATAATCCCTATTATTGCTATCTGTTGAGAGAAACGGTTAACAGACTGTTGGGCTATACCTACGGTTATGTGACTGCACCAGATGACAAGGACAAGTTGTCCATGGGTAAGATGTCTATGTGTACAGGACAGCTTTCTCTGCTCCTGGATGCATGCGCCGAAGAGCTGGGTTGCAAGCATGCACCCTATGATCTTGAGGAGCTGGTGCACAACCACCCCGATGACACCATGGCCACTCTGGACAGAGCCCTGGATCTCGGTAACAGCTTTTAAAAGCGCAGTGTCCTGTTTGCGGGCTGAAATGTAAAAGGGTGCGATGTGGACGCACATGTCAGGTTGCGTTTCCTTCACATTGGCGTTATCGTCAACTATGACCACACGAGACATCCCTCCAAAGTGGTCTACCAGGGGCTTACCCCCAGTCTCGTCGTGGATGTCAAACATGAGATAGGAAAGGGGCATTCTGTCGAGTCCCAGCACCTTGACTACGTCTCGAGCGTAGGCTCCACATGCCGCGGTCCACACACCCACGCGGTAGCCGCTGGCAAAAAGCCATGCTATGAATGTATGGGTGTGTGGACGAACGCACACCACAAAGCCTGGGATCTTATGCCACTCATATCGCGCTATATCGTGTGCCAGACGTGCGGCCGAGGCTGCGTGACTGGGCACATTATCAACATCTCTGGACACTCTCTTGACACCGAGATCTGGGATGGCCACACTCTCTATCAGAGTGTGGTCCAGATCTAGGATAACAATTGACATTCTTTTTAACAGGCCATTGCACTTGCAATCGTTTCTTAGTGAGTCACGTTATGATCCCAGTGGTGCGTGAGAGTGCACATAATGCATATGGACAGGCCATCGCACGTGGCACACACATAGTAATTGGGGATGGTGTGCACGGAGCACATAACATCGGGGGAACCCGTCTCCAGCAGAGACCGCAAGGAGTAGTTGACTGACTTGCTGGTAATGGCACAGCGGCACACGCAGCATTTGTCGTCCAGCATGGCCACAAAGGCTTTGCACACGCTATGCCCGCAGTTGAGCACATACGGCTGGGTCATTGTTGGAAATAATATACTTTTTATCATTGGATTCTATGTAACTACTTTTGTGTGCAAGATTCTCCGCAGTATGTGACCAATCTGGCCTCGTGAAAATGACTTGGGGGCATATGGCAGTCATTAGCCGCGCTATACAATAAGCCCCACAGTTAGCTAGACATGTGCAGATCATGAGATTGTCATGGGACGGCTGAAGCGTACAAAGGTCATGAGTACGGCACAGCAATGTATTCCCAGAGGCACTAAAGACTACGTCTTTGTTGAGCTAATGGTCATGAGACGTCCATACTGCCCACTCCATAAGAGTACCCCCTGTGTTCTGTGGTAATGGGATATAACTATGGAATGTTCTTCCTGTCTGGAAACCTACTCGACCATGTACACTTCCCCCTTTGTTTCTCTCTCAATAAAAGGCACGGCTAAATTCGAGCAGAGCGCGTATTCTCAGCCACACTTGCTGCGTGTGTTTAGGGTGCGCCCTTCTGCGCAGAAGAAAACGCTAAGCCAAAAAGACCTACCGCCTCTGAGATTGATTTAAGATAAATGTTGTAAACCCAACATTTTTGGGGGCTCGTCCGGGATTTCCTGAAAATCTGCTCGCTGATCCGAAGAGTGTTGAAGATGCCGAATCCGTGCACGGCAGAGGTCACAGAACGCCTGAAGGAAAGCCCTGGGGAACAATGTTCATCCACCAGGCCGGCGTCCGGTTCAGCACCTCTCGGCATCGATGATTGACGGAATCTTCAAAAGAAATCTCTCAGAGACTCGGTGAGACCTCTTTGTTGGCTGCGTGGTTGGGGTATTTTAGTCCCCAGAAAAAGGGTACCTGGGTAAGGACGGTGGAGTCCTTGTTGTGAATTCCAAGTGATAGGAATTCGGTCTACAGATGGAACTTGTAGACGGAAATACACCTCGTTGTGTTAAGAAAATTCCGCGGTGTGAATGTGTGTGAATGGTAGCACGTATCACTCGCTATTGTGCTGCATGTAACATGGTGGGAAGAAATGGCAAATTTCTGTGGAATTCCTCACCAGAAAACTGGTCAAAGCAGGAATTACCACAGAAAGTTGTTATTGCACTAAAGAAACATTCCATCTTTAGAAATCCCTATGATTTAAATGTTGAACTAAATTGATTACAATGGGGGGCCGTCAAAGTGTTACTGACAATGTATCAGGGGATGAGAAGTATACGTTAAATAAGTTACCAAACTTGAGGCCGCAAGTATGATTGTCAGACAATGAAGCTATAGTGCGTAGGCGCACTGTTAGGCGTGGCTCAAGAAGAGGAGCCTGAGGCAGAAGCTCCTTCTGCTCCTATGCAAAACATGCATCTAATTTAAAAGACCTGAACCCCCCCCCCCATATAATAGCAAAATATATCATGGTCAGTCAATAAGAACTCCTACCAAACAAGAAGCATGACCAAGGCTGTTAAATTTCCCCAAAGTATAAATGACGCTGATGTATGCGAATGATACAGTTGTCAAACCTTATTGAAAGGCCAGTAATGTGGGAAAAAATAAATAAAAATAGTAAAACCAAAACATCAAATAGAGAAAGACGTTTGCGCAGCATTGTTTGTTGATGTTGTTTGTGCACTGTGTTTTGTTGTGGGCCTTTGTGTTGTCCTTGTGTTCTCTGTGTGTTTACGTGTGTCTATGTGTTAAAATTTTGAAATTGGCTAAAATAGTGTGCAAGGAAAGTTACTAGACTGGGGTCTATTCGATTTGCACTGCAAGAAAAAATAAAATAAAAAAGGAGACATTAAAACTGGAAAATGCAATTTTTGGAGAAATTGGGGTAAATACTAAATAAATATGAATATTCATAATAAAAAATGAATAAATACTTAGGAGATGCTACAGAATGATGTTCGAGCAGAATTGAATCAGTTGAAACATGTAGAACTTAGAGGTGAAATATGAATTTTGTAAAATTTTGCAGAAATTTTAATCAATCTTTTATTCGCCAAGTTTGAGCATGCCATAGCATTACAAAGAAGTAATAATTTAACGTGAAAATATGAATTTTTTAATTTTGCAATTTCGGGAATGTTTAAAAACGTTCCCAGTGTGATTTAAATGGGCTGAATGATGTGAATTTCAAACTGGGACAATGTAAAGGTGAAATGTAGAATTTGCCTGTAAGAATGAGTGGAAGGAAAATTGCCCTAAATTAGCAAATTTTCTGGAAATGAAAAGCTTATGGAATTAATTCAATGCAAGCATCTCTTGAGTGAATTTTTGGAATATGTCAAATTCTGAATGAGTGGGTTGTTTTACCAAGAACCTTGAGATAGGACAGATTCAAATGAGGACTGTGAATTAAAAATGATGTAGTATGACTGTGTGGACAGCTTGAAGAGAGCTTGAGGAGAGTGAGAACAGTGCATGCGTGTGTGCCTGTGTGTGTGCGCGTGTGTGAGATGCAAATGAGCAGGAATGAATGACAAGATTTGACTTAAAAAAAAAAAAAAGATACAGCTTGACTGGTTGACGTTGTTGGAGACTACTATGTGAAAAGTAGTAGAACAACTTTGAAGAAAGAGTGATTTTGAACATATTTAATGCTAAGAAAAGAAAATAGGGCTTATTTCACAGTGGTTGACTGATTATCATGGATTGAATGGCTCGTTTTACGCTTTCATCTAAAAGTCAAGTCAAGTTTATTTGTATAGCCCTAAATCACAAACAGTCTCAAAGGGCTTCAAGTAGACAAAAATTCAAGTTTTCGTCCACAATGATGATAATTGAAACAAAGGAAGTGTAAGGATTCTCCTCATGCAGCATTTAGGCCAGAGAGGAAGTGAAGTCAAGTAACAGAAGTTAGGATGGGTAAAAACCAGAAGTAAACTATCTTGGTTTAGTCTCAGCGAAAGGGAGAGCAGGGAACAGGTTATATTAGACACACCACGACCTGTCACGAAGAACAACTGATGTTTTTTTTTTGTCATTACTGCAGAGCTTGGGCTCCATGCTATGCTGAAATTGCTAAGCCACTAACAGGAGTGGCTCATGGACAGCCGTTAGCAGTCAAAGATACATTCGCATGGACACCAAAAGTAGAAGAAGGATTGACAAGATTGAAAATGATATTAGTTCAAACAACAAAGGGTGTGATAATGGATAAGGTGCTATTGACGATGTCAATAACAAAACTGTTTTGCCAAAATGACTTTTAAGGCAACGCCTGTTGTGTCACTTATGTGACAACAGGGGGGGGGGGGAGATGAGTTATTAGTTACCTATTAGTTACCTTTGGTTTAGATTCTTGAAAAAAAAAAATTAAGCATGTCCTGTTTGTGTGAAACATGATCCACACAGGAACCTAAAAGAAACTATATGAAAATTCGAAGATTCGAATAGTGGAGCCTAACAGGAACATGGAAAGAGTGAACAGCTGAGAAATGGCCTTCGATGTACTGGCAGTGAATTATAAATTCAGGACAGTTCAGTAATATCTGTAAAGTGAGCATAACACCATTAATACTGAGGTCAAAATAGAGATGATACTAGGCAAAATTTGGAAACTAGATCAGAAATTGAAGGCTCAAATCAGGAAAGGTGGAAAGGTAATAGAGAGAATGGCATAAAATCAAAGTTAGGAAAACAAAAGATAGATAGTAGCCTGAAAATAGGAGGAGTTTCTGGAAATTACAGTATAATTGAGAGAAATCACAGTTAAGACTTGCAATTTAAGTTTAGGGTAATCTGTCAATTTAAAATGGTTCAAATGAGGTCCACCACAATACATCCGAGCGCTCATGAAGGAAATGCGTTGTCCTTCTCAGGTAGATTAGATTATTGATAATAGTAGAATTTGAAGTTTGATTAACAGAAGGCACTATGGAATTGATGTCAAATTGGAAGATGATATTTAAGTTTGGTATCCCAGTCTGTCTTTTTCAGTATCCATCAGTGACTCTGAAACTCGATCCCGAGACTCCACCGACAGCTGAGAACATCAAGAAAAATGGTGCATGGCTCTAAGGCACCTTTGACCTTTGTAAGAGCAAAGAAGGACTAAATTTGTGCTTGGGGGGGAGCACAACGCTTCTGGAGGAGAACGACATCCTCGGCGGCGGTGTACAAAGAGTGAAGGAACTCACAAGATGAGAATGGACTCAGTTGAAAATGGACTCATCCAAGAGTGAGGGATGAGTTGACTCTGAGACTACAACCAAAGATAACAACCTGACAATGAGGTGCGGCGAAAGACACACAAGACCTGAAAGATGCATCAAGCTGCTGAGACGTTATCAAACTTGGTGGAGCTTGGGTCAGAGTGGATGGAAGGTCGCTTGGGCACTGAGTTTGACACAACTGAGGAGTCTTGCTAAAAAATAAACAAATAAGGAACAAATTGTGTAGTGTTACGAAGAAAGAAAAAGTATCATAGTCAGAGGATAAATTTGGATGAAACAGATAGGCTAAAATTGTAAGAAATAAGAGTAGAATCACATTTAGCCCATCCAGTTTAACAATTAGACATTTAGTCATTAACAGTTCGGAGAAGGAAAAATAGGGCATTAGGATCTACTAGGATGCAGTCAAAAGGTGATTAGATTATTCAATGGAGGTAATTAATAAAGTAGAAGTTAATCACACCTCATAGGGAAATTCTGGTGTCAAAACAAAAAGTTTGATAAGATCAAGGAATAACAGCCATGAAAACTTTTGACAGTTAAGAATAACACTGCATGAGACTCACACCAAGTGACAGTGAACGCGATGACAAATGTGATAGGACTCGGAAAACAAATGCCTTAACATGGCAAAGTGAAAATAATGTAGTGGAGTAGACTGTTGGAGGAAGACTTTTGAGTATCTTTACCCAGGTGCTCGATCAGAACGATGGATTAGGACAAGATTATTTAAGGACCTGCTGAGGCTGCTTCTTTCCCCATGCTCACCCATGAACATGCTCAGCAGTACAAATGACTGAATTTTTAGGCATTTAATTGGCAATTTTACAGTAAAGGTCCGGTACGAATGTACAAAATATTCACTTGGGAAGAACATCCAGAAATGAAGGGTTTACCGTTAATATTCGCTGATTGCCTGTTCACTTACACATACTAAATTTGTTTGTTGTTGTATGAGTGATAGATGCAAATGGATTGGCGCTTGTGTGGTTACGAATATGTGTGTGTGTGTGTGTGTGTGTGTGTGTGTGTGTGTGTGTGTGTGTGTGTGTGTGTGTGTGTGTGTGTGTGTGTGTGTGTGTGTGTGTGTGTGTGTGTGTGTTGAGGGCAGTATGAAAGGCCAAAGTATTTTGTAGTTGGTATGAAAGGGTCACAGTTGAGGGTAAGATTCCTCTCACCTGAGACGGGAACACCCAAGCGTGATGACTAACAGCCGATGGTTAATCAAAGGCACCATGAACAACAAAAATAGTTCATGGAGAAGGCCGAATTCAGCAACACGGATGGACAAGACAGGACTGATATCGAACACTAGGACGATGGACATATGACATGACGAACCTGGACTCACCCGACAAGGTGACAGACTATGTAGATGACAACCATACATCTGGAACTTAAGCTTGCTTGTGGCAAGTGCGAGCTTTGCTTTGTTTCTGTGTGTCACTTGACTTATTGCAGCGTCAACCGCCAGCCGAGGAGCAGATTGCTGATTGTTTTATAACTTGTATTACTTTTCGATGCCTGTGTAGTTTTGTGAGTACAAGTGTCCATTGTTGGTATTGCCGAGTGTGAGGTGCACAGTCAATTTTCAGGAAGTTGGAGATGACGATCTTGGATGAGTGCAAGGTTCGACAGGACGCAAGACATATGATGATGTGGTAGGACATTTGCCGGTTCCTTTATGGATGCCTAATGACACATTGGGCGAATGTGTCAAAGGGGGGTGGGGTTACGTTTGAGTGCGTAAGTAGATACATATAAAATTTAATTGTGACATTCAATGCTTTTTTGGATTCACTTGTTTTGGAGGCTTTAACAGGACGTGCCAGAATTCAACAGGCAGCAGTCACAGGAGAAATTGTGCGAGACTGACAGCACGATGAGAAATAAGGAAGATAATTCATAACTCCTGGGGGGAGTGTTGTTGTTTGTTTGTTTGTTTTAGGTTCACGCGGGCCTCTGGATCGTAGGAGTAGATGCAGGGACGCTTGGAGGTTCTATTGAACACTCCGATGAGACAACTACCACCAATCATCCCCGTGCCCCGAACAACCACAAAGGAGAAGAATTGTTTGCTGACGACTGGTTATGGAGATGTCGATTACTAGGGAACTCCTGGACGCTGACCGGGGCCTGGGAAGACACTCTGAGGACAGTGAAGTGGACATAAAGATATTGGATGGACAGCAGGCCCCGGGCAGTGATCCCAGAGCAATTCACTACAGACACATACATATGCAAGGGGGGCAAAACTAAGAGCATTTCAACTTTGCAGCATGCTGTGATATTGTGTCAATATTATGTCCTTCATTATTTTATCAAATGACCACATGCGGCATTATTTTAATTTGTCACATGACTAAAAGGTTGACATCAGCGTCTGCTGTCCAGAATATCATGTTGGCCCAGCGTGAACAAGATGAGTGGGACCGCCTTGCGTAAATCGCCTACCTGTCTATTTTTCTTAACGATCCAGAACAAAATACATTCCATTATAACGAACATAGCCAAAGCCGGATGAAGGGCTGTAGTTCTGATAAACTCTGGAATGTAAACTTTCATGCTTTTTGATGGTACTATACTATATTGTGTAAGCATATACTCATTTATACACATAGATAGTTATTAGTTGATGTTTTGTTTTCCCATGAATTCCAATGTTAAAAACAGGAGGGAATGTTGGAAATAATATACTTTTTATCATTGGATTCTATGTAACTACTTTTGTGTGCAAGATTCTCCGCAGTATGTGACCAATCTGGCCTCGTGAAAATGACTTGGGGGTATATGGCAGTCATTAGCCGCACTATACAATAAGCCCCACAGTTAGCTAGACATGTGCAGATCATGAGATTGTCATGGGACGGCTGCAGCGGACAAAGGTCATGAGTACGGCACAGCAATGTATTCCCAGAGGCACTAAAGACTACGTCTTTGTTGAGCTAATGGTCATGAGACGTCCATACTGCCCACTCCATAAGAGTACCCCCTGTATTCTGTGGTAATGGGATATAACTATGGAATGTTCTTCCTGTCTGGAAACCTACTCGACCATGTACACTTCCCCCTTTGTTTCTCTCTCAATAAATGGCACGGCTAAATTCGAGCAGAGCGCGTATTCTCAGCCACACTTGCTGCGTGTGTTTGGGGTGCGCCCTTCTGCGCAGAAGAAAACGCTAAGCCAAAAAGACCTACCGCCTCTGAGATTGATTTCAGATAAATGTTGTAAACCCAACAGTCATAGTGGTGAGACACACAGGACAGTCCATGGCGATGACTGGGATGCACATACACGCACCGGGCGGTGCATTTCAAATCTTCCGGTGGCACGGGGCCGTGTCCACACCATAGAATGTGTGTACGTTCCATGATGTGGACACGACCCCGTGCCTATTTACGTACGTGCTACGGTGTTGTGGCCATTTACAGGATGGGGAAGCCTGCTGCGCCGTCGGCAATCTTCATAATGTTGTGGTTGACTACGATAACTACAAGCTCAAATTTCTGTGCAACGCTGTAGCCGGAGGTGTTGGGTCCGTTACCCACAGCTGTGGTGCGGGCGTTGTCCGACACCTTACAGGCCAGAGTGACGTTGGACAGGCGTCCGTAGTTAGTGGAGCCCATGGGATTGACGCTGCCCATATCAAGGGTGTAGCAGTAGACCATGACGCCGTCGATCTCGGGCATACTGGGTGCAAAGTAGTAGGGGTTCACCGAGGTAAAGTAGTCCACTCCCATTTGGTACAGCCTGGCGGCGTTCTCGTAGATGAGAGACACCTCGGACAAGGGGTTCGTGGCCAGGGCTGGTAGCACTACCCTGTTGTCTGCGATTATAGTGATAAAAGTGTCTTGACCGGGTGGCTGAATCTCAGGTCCAGGTGGACCAAGGAGTTGTCCTGGGGGTTCACGGGCACTCGGGGGGCCACCTGGCACTGCTCGATGAGCATGGTGCGGCTGGACCGGGCCACGCTCTCACGCTCCTCGCTAGTCAGAATGGCGTAGGTGCCCATTACGGACACTTCGGACAGGGATGGGGTGACGTTGCTCAGGTCGGCGGCTACTACGGGCCCGATGGCCATGGTGTTATTATCCTGGGCGATGAGCAGGTCCTCCCACTTCCTCAGCTTGAAGTGGATGCGTACCTCGTTGTAGGGTAGTGCCACGGTTGGTAGCGCAAGCCCAGTGTCCCTGGTGAAGAACAGAGGGATGGGTAGGTTCAGATAATGACCAGGTAGTATGGCATTATTTTGGATGCCTCCGACCAGGTCGCTCCTCATGCCAATCATCTTATGGTACCCAGACGACTTGGACCCGGGCATCATGCACGAGCTCCAAAAGTCCAGAAATTCACTGGTCAGTGTCTGGGCAACCAGGTCATTGAAGGAGACTGATACCTCCTCCACTAAGTTGTGCATCAGGTTGTCCGTCCAGCGGATCCTGCTGTTCTGCTTGCTAACTGTCAGGGCTGGTAGCTTAATGCGCAGCCACACGTTGAGCAGGTAGTCCCCACCGCGGGCCACTGTCACGCTGAACTCCTGGCCAAAGTTGGCCATACCGGTTTGCTTGGACAGTGTAACAGGTAGTTTGCTGTACCACGAGCAACGCACAGTCTCCCGGGCAAAATAGGTGACGGCGTTGTCGCCGCCATAGAGCAGAGTCTCCATGGCATCGTAGGCGGCGATGTCGATGAAACCGCTGGTCACATTTGCGCCCAAGATTGCTGACATTATATTTTTATATTACGGTGGTTCAGTTTTTCCTGCCTTGTCTTTCTGGAAGCTGGCGCTGAGCAACAACAACAGTCCCACCCCGGCCACCGCCGCGCCCGTACCCATGGTCGCTTGGGTGGGCATCACGTCACATGGCTTGCCCATGACCACGATAGTGTTGGGGTTGCTGGGTATGTACACAGTGTCCACGTTGAGCCTGCCAGGTAAACTCTGCCAGTTGCCGTCTGCATCTTTGACACGGATAGTGTGGTTAAGACGGGACCTATTAAGGTAGAACATGATCCAGACGTCGTAGCCGGCCATAGCCGCACCGTGGCCCCATCCGAACTTGGTGGCCTCCCGGAGCTTGTTGGGGTCAACGTCCTGCACTTTACCCCGCCTGTTCCAGTCCTGCTCGTCCAGCACGTAGTACGTGCCGCTAGTGCTGTGTAGGTAGGCGTCACCGGGCCTCATGCTGCTCATGGTGTGGGACGCCTTAGGGTCCTCCTTGTCGTCGGTGGCCAAGTTCAGTTTGTAACGGATCATGGGCCTGACAGCGACAGGCCCGCCCGCGGGCATCATGTACGCTTCGGCCTTGGGCATGAGCACGGGCTCACCGTTTACGTCGGCCGTGTAGCGTTGGTGGTACACCATCTGGCCCTCGTTGAGCATAGCCACGGCGGCGGGTAGGGTGATACCTGTGACCTTTTGCGCTTGGCCCAGGTTAGCAGGCGTTACCGCATGAGGGTAAGCCACGGGCCCGGCTATGCTCGCCTGCCTGCACATGAACCTGTACGCATAGGCCGCTAGCCCCAGGCCTCCCACCAACAGGACTATTCCGATCACTCCGCGGCGTCCCAGCACGGCTCCCATGGCCACGGGCACACCCACTAGGAGGGCGGCCAAGGCGGCCGCCAGCTGCCACAGGTTGAATCCCTCGGCTTTGGCGGTGGCCAGCTGCTCTAGTTTGTTGACCACGTCCTGAACACTGCTGCTTGTGGCTGTGGCGTCCTGTAGGCACGTGACCAGGGCATTGACAAAAATACTCAGCACAGAGTCTTCAATAACCACATTCCCAGTCACGTTGTTTACAGATATGGTCTGTGTACTTCTCCCTTGCATGTCTGGGTCATGGTGTTGAGGATGCGTGACGACACATCTACAAACTGCTTAACCGCGTTGGTAGCAGATGCGTACTGCCCGAAGTTGAGGCCACTGACAACGGCGGCCGCCTGCTGCGCCACATCGTTCAGAATCCTCTGCTGCGTCTGTTGGTCGGTTAGGGCGGTCATGACCGTGTTTAGATTCACAGTCACCGTCTGTTGCATGGTTAGGCCCTTGATGAGTACATCCCCCCCTAACGTGCGAAATGTTGATCATCTGAGAAGCGTCCACGGACACGTTGCTAGTGTTTGCTATGTCGGACGCCGCAGTGGCCACGGCCTTCAGGATGGTGTCAACCCCATTAAAAGACTGCGCCGCTCCCATTTTATGGTTGTGTTGTTTTGAATGTAAACACATCACAATACTACAGCTACAGAACAAGCATGCGGTCGCTAGTGCTTGCTGTTGTGCTGTCGGTAGTGGTGGCTACCGACAGCTACACCCCTAATGTAACCTTGTCTCTGATCAATAATACCCTGATGATGGCGTGTACTATGGATTACAGGTTATCAACGGAAGGGCTGTCCCTCATGTGGGTCGATACCAACACATTGGAGCCTACCCACAACGTCACGGGACCCAAGGAGCTCACAGAATCTGAGGCTGTCAACGGTACGGGCTGCTGCCTGGCGCTCAATGGGTCCTGTGCTGCTGGGGTGTCAACCGCGGAGACAGGGCCGGTGGAATACGTCGTACACGCGGGCATGTACATGTTGGGCAACACGTCCATATAGGTGTCATGTCGACGTCGCGAGGGCTACATGTACAACTGGACCGTGTCGGAAACGCGCTGGAGCCACGGCGTTCTGCAGAACAACTTGAACCAGTATGACGATCCCAGCACCGAGACACCACCCGAAGACACAGAGTGCTACACCTATCACAGGGAGTACGTTTTACTGCAGACTAGTTGCCTGTTAGACCATGTGTTTATCATGCGTGGGTACGCGGGCACCGCTCTCCGATACATGTGCTTCCAATGGATGCATGGCTCAGAGCACCAATTGCCCGTGGGGTCTGTAACATGTGGCCACACGATAGAGGACTGCCACATACTGTGTAAAGAGTCCACGCACGCCAAGGTTCCTATGGTAAGAGTCGATGGACATTGGTCCGAGGGCCTGGAGGGTGTGGGCCCTTACAAGGAAGGCAACTATCTGGCGTGCGGTCACCGCAATACTAACGGCCGTGTTAGGGTTTTCCAGGTTATCTTGATCCTATGATTATGTTGGAATGTAACCTGTAATAATTAAACTCGCCTGTCCTGTCTTAACAAAAGTAGTAGAACAAAGTGACTAGCTGCAGAGGAAGCAATCAAAGTTGTTTAGTTCACACAACATCGTGAAGGACCCCCTGCTGTGCTTTGATCAGCCAGGGGCTTCGGCCATTTGTCTACTCTGACCCCCACTCTCACCCCCACTCTGTTCCTCCTAATAAATATGCCCTTGCAGGAAGGAGACCTTTCAGATTTCATTCCTGGAGCGAGTGATCTCTCCACCTGCAGGTGTCTAAAAGAACTTGCCTTGTCTTCTGTTTGGTTCTTGCAAAATAAGTTGGAGTGAGCAAATCTCTAACATTTTGGTGCCGAAACCCGGGACCCTCATACCCATCATCTGGCTGACGGAGGACGACGCGCTGTACACCGTCGACGGGCCAGCGTCCACTAGCCGGACCTGGTAAAGAAAGACCTGGGAAGGAAATTCTTCACTGGGCCAGCATCTTAGGTCTGCCTTCGTCTGACAGAGGTGGATTGACGGGACCCGGCAGTGCAACGAACCAGGGGACAAGTAAGTTAAAGGCCTGAAGTTGTGTGATTGTGTTGTTGTGAAACGCGTATATAAAAAAAAAAAACACAGGTGCACATGAGATACGGCTTTGGTTTGTCCGAGCTATGAGATTCGGCTTTGGTTTGTCCGAGCTATGAGATTCGGCTTTGGTTTGTCCGAGCTATGAGATTCGGCTTTGGTTTGTCCGAGCTATGAGATTCGGCTTTGGTTTGTCCGAGCCATGAGAAAAATACAAAGCGCTTGAGTTTGTGTGGTTGGGAGTGTGACTGGTAGGATAAATTGACTAAGAAGCAGTTCTAGCATTGATCCACGGCAATAATACAGGCTAGTGATTTGTTGAAAGGTCAATTTAAACCTGCATTGAGGATCCTCAAAGACATAAATAAATAAATAGTAATAAATAGTAATAATAATAATAATAATAATAATATTTTTGAGAAAAATAAATTGTATAACCTAGAACTACTAGAATTAAGATGGGAAATAAAAACGGTAAATCTCTACCTCTTGACGGAGATGAGAAGTACATGGCGAGTAGATTTCTTAATTGCATGCAATATATGCCGAAGTGGAAGAAAAAGTATGGAGTAGAAGGGAAGTTGAGAGTTGAAGTGTGGAAGATAGTAGTTGATGTTTTAGAAGAGAGTGTGGATAAAAAGAAAAATGGACTGAAAAAGAAAACAAAAGAAAGAGAATTGGATTGTGCTAAAGTGTGGTTGAAAGCTTCACAAGAGAGAAAAGAACAAATCCAAAAGACAAAAGATAGAAAGATGAAAGGTGATGAGGCTGAGACTATGTTTGTCAGGCCGGAAGACAATGAGGCCGGAGTGCGCAGGCGCACTGCCGCGGCCACGGCTCCCGCCGACGCTGAAGGCGCAGCTCGAGCAGAGGAGCAAGAGGGGCCTTCCGCTCGCACACAAAACTTGTATCCAAGCTTAACAAACCTGCAGCCCCCCCCATATAACAACAAAAGAAGTCAGGGTCACATTACTAGAAGTCCTGTACAAACAAGAAGTTTGACCACTGCTGCTAGATTTTCTCAAAATTTGGACAAGGTTGATGTGTGCCCAATGATACAGGTGCCAAACCCTAATGTAGGGGAAGGCCAACTCCCACATACATATGTTTTCCGGCCATGGACTTTGGAAGAGGCAAGAAAAGCTGTTGAAGGGGTTACCCCTGTTGCTGAAGACCCAGCTATATGGGCAGAGGACATGGCTGGAATTATACATTCCTATAGACTGAATGGACATGAGGCAGGAGAAGCTGCAATGTCCTCCTTGGGAAAAGACTGGGCAAAGGTTAGGGGAAATTATACAGGTAGAAATAATCAAGGGCCTTTTCCCTATCCCGTTGAGGGAAATCAATTGGGAGGGGAGTATGCAGCACAATGGAATGGTCTTGTGCAAAGAGTGCGAACTATATTTCAAAGACGAGCGAATTATGGTCATTTGGCAGGAATAAAACAGAAGCTTGGCGAAGATACTGATGATTTTCGTTTGAGATTTGAAAAAGAATTCAGGGTGCATAGTGGCATCCCATTCAATGATACAGCTGAGAGTGCTTATCAACAACAGCTTAAAAATGCGCTCCTCACTAATTTCCGCCCTGAAATAGGCAACTGGGTGAGGAAACATTTGGTGGAAGTGGATGTTGCAAGTGTGACAACCACTATGCAATGGGCCAGACATGCTGAAAAAATGATCAAAAAAGGCAAAAGTTCTGATGTATTTCATCTAGATAATGATGATGATGAACTAGATGAAGATACAACAGTCTTCTTCCAAGGGTCCCAGCAAGCCAGAGGAAGAAGTAGAGGCCAACAAGGTCGCAGGCCGCCATATAATTCAAAGCCCCCACGAGATTCTGACAAGTGTTGGAACTGTGGGAAACGAGGACACTTAGCAAGAGTGTGTCGTTCTGCAAAGCAGTATCAATCAAAGGGTGCAGGAAGGGGCGGGGGAAGGGCCAAATTCTCAGCATGACTAGATCCCCCCCCCTTGACCTCTGGTGCTCCTATAGAGGAAGAAATAGTAGATGTCCATACAGCATGGGACATTCTGAGTGCATTAAAAGAAAAACCATATGTTACTCTAAACATTGGAGGCAGTGATGTCGAGTTTTTGTGTGATACCGGGGCTTGTAAAACCGTGATAAAAACTAAAGTCCCAAATCTAAAGGCCTCCCAAAATACTATTTGGGTGAAATCTGCTGATGGGCAGGTACACAAGGAGAGTATCTCTAATCCAGTTGAAGTGAGAGATAAGGAAACTGGAAGCATGGCTTCAGTTTCGATTGTCCTATCCCCAAAATGTCCCATAAACCTGTTGGGACGAGATCTGATGACTCGGTTGGGAATTGCAATAATTCCAGTAAAGGATGGCATGCGAGCATGTAGAGTGAGAGATGTGGACTCATATGCTGCACAGGCAGGTGAACAGATTTGCTGCTCCTATGCCATCCCTCCTGAACGAAATCCTAAACTCCCAAGCAGATTGCTGGGTGAAGCTCGAAAACAATTGTCCCAACCTGAATCAGAAATGACTTGTACTGAATTACATGTCACCATGAATATTCTCACTGATCCACAAGATGACTATATTGGAAGTTTTCTCAGCGACACAGAAGTAACTTTAACAATCACTGCTCTGTACACTGATCGCAGGTCATTTGCGGCTGCCGCTGTACGCCTGCCCGCTCCTCAGAAAGATAGATACAAATTGTCGGCTGTACCCCACATCTCATTGTTTAAACCTCACAGTATAACGTGGGCAGATGTGGGTTCCCGAATTAAACTTGCTGGATCTGTGACTGATTATGAGGACAAAGGTGATGGGTGGAGCTACAGTACCAGTTGTGACGTGTGGAAGCAAACAGTGTGTGAAGTGGCTGTAGGCAGAGCAGGCGCTTGTGCGCTTCCCTGACTAGTTGACATTTGTTTGAATGAAAAGGAGGAGGGGGAATTGGCTGGGCTTCCTGAAAAACTGTGGACCAAGGGCCCATCTGATGTAGGTCTTTTACGATCCATTTCCCCAGTACAGATCAAACCAAGATCAGAGTGGCGTCCAAGAGTTAAACAATATCCTTTAAAACAGGAGGCAATGAACGGGATTGCCCCTGTTATAAATGATCTTTTGACAGGAGGAATCATTAGGGAGTGTTCGGATTCTCCTTGCAACACTCCCATTTTCCCAGTCCAAAAGGCCGACAAAATTAATTGGCGAATGATACAAGATTTACGAGCAGTGAATGATGCAGTGCAAACAAGAGCACCCAATGTGCCTGACCCACACACACTTCTGAACACTTTGAAACCTAATCAGAAGTATTTCACAGTAATTGATCTCAGCAATGCATTTTTCTCAGTGCCAATTCACCCAGACTCACAGTTTTGGTTCGCTTTTACCTTTAAAGGACAAAGCTATACATACACCAGATTGCCACAAGGATTTGCTGATAGTCCAACTATTTTCGTTCAAGCTATCATGTCCTGTTTGGCTGATTTTCAGATGTCAAACAAAAGTCAACTTCTAGTTTATGTAGATGATCTCCTGGTAGCCTCTGAAACTGAAGCTGCTTGCAAGGCAGACTCCTTAGCATTGTTACACTATCTCTTCAAAACAGGGAATAAAGTGAACAAAAATAAGTTACAATGGGTCAGACAGGAAGTGAACTATTTAGGTCACACTTTGTCAGCTTCTGGAAGACAGATACAAAGAACCAGAAAGCAGATTATTTCAGATACACCAAAACCTGAAACAAAGAAACAAATGATGTCATTTTTGGGGCTCTGCAATTACTGCAGAGCATGGATCCCATATTATGCGGAAAAAACACAACCGCTGGTGGATATTGTGCATGGAGTTCCCATGACAATGACAGAAAAAATCATGTGGACACCAGCAGCGGATGATGCTTTTGTAGTGCTGAAACAGGCTCTGATAGAAACCACAACTCTTATCTTGCCAGACTACAATAAAACCTTTGTGCAAACAGCAGACTGCAGGAATGGTTTTATGACCTCAGTGTTACTGCAGAGTCATGGCAGCAAACTAAGACCAATTGCATTTTATTCAAAAAAACTGGATCCAGTGGCGCTGTCTTTGCCAGACTGTGTCCAAGCAGTATGCGCGGCGGCGCTTGCAGTGAGACAATCTGCAGATGTGGTGCTCTTTCACAAAATGGAGCTGCTGGTTCCACATGCTGTAGATGTGTTGCTGCTGCAAAGCAAAATGAACTTTTTGTCACCAGCCAGACATCTGTCCTACACTGCTATACTTCTGTCACAACCACACATTGTGATAAAGAGGTGCACAATCCTTAACCCAGCAACGTTGATCCCGTTGCCAGGGGATGGAACACCACATAACTGTTTGGATGCTACAGAACATCTACAGCTGCCCAGAGGAGATTTAAGTGACACGCCACTTGACAAGGGGGAAAAGTGGTTTGTGGATGGATCATGTTCAAAGGATCCTAAAGGGAACAATCAAAGTGGTTATGCAATTGTGAAATTGCCAAACCAGATTGTTGAAGCAGAGAAGCTTCCATACACCAGGTCAGCACAGGCTGCTGAGCTGATTGCTCTAACAAGAGCTTGTCAATTAGCGGAAGATAAGGAAGTCACTGTATACACAGACAGTCAGTATGCGTTTTCTACTCTGTTCTATTTTGCAAAACAATGGGAGCGCAGAGGGATGACAACATCAACCGGTAAGCCGGTTACCCATGCCTCCTTGTTAAAAGACTTGTTGCAGGCCATTCTTTTACCTGCTAAACTAGCTGTGTGTAAATGTGCTGCTCACACCACTGGCAGAGATGAAGTCTCAAATGGAAACAGATTAGCAGACAAGATTGCAAAAGAAGCAGCTGCAGGGAGACATGGCCATGAAATTTTTTTAATGGGTTCAGAGGACACACAACTCATAGATAAGACTGTACTGACAGATATGCAGGGCAATGCTCCAATGGTAGAAAAACGAATGTGGACGACAAAAGGTGCAATAGTGGATACAGATAATATCCACCGCATCAATGACAAACCTGTTTTACCAAAATCACTTTTTAAGGCAGCAGCGCTTGCGACACATGGGCCTTGCCATGTGTCGACAGGAGGGATGAAGTCCATCATAGACCAACAATTCACTACCTTTGGTTTAGATGCTTACTTAAAAAAAATTTGTAAAGCATGTCCTGTTTGTGTGAAACATAATCCACAAGGAAACATGAGATCTAAGAGAGGCTCATTTCCAAAACCCTCTTATCCATTTCAAATCATGCATATGGATTTTATTGAACTCACACAAAGTGGACCTTACAAATACTGCCTAGTGATAATTGATGCATTTTCAAAATGGGTGGAAGTAGTTCCATCTAAACGCGCAGATGCCTTAACAGTGGCAAAAGCTATCTGCAAAACCATCATACCAACTCATGGCATCCCCCAAACCATTTACAGTGACAATGGTCCACACTTTGTGAACCAAGTTGTGCAGAACATGGCTGTACACCTTGGAATAACGTTAAAAAACCACTGTGCTTGGCATCCTTCGAGCGCAGGCCTGGTTGAACGGGCAAACTTTACTATCAAAAGCAGGTTGAAAAAATGCATGGAAACAACAGGCAGACCTTGGCCAGAGTGCCTCGACTTAGTGAAGCTCTATATGAGAATTACTCCCACTTCAGAAGGACTAACACCTTTTGAAATCATACATGGGAGACCATATAGACTACCAGTGTTCCCTGCAGATTTGCAAAAAGCAGATGAAGAACAGACCTTGGCAGATTATCTAATCAGGACGCTCAAACTGAAAGATGTGTCAAATGCAAATTTACTGCCGCCTGATCTCTCCCCCTCACAGGTGGACAACCCCATCAATCCAGGAGACTGGGTCTACATCAAGGTCATCAAAAGAAAGAACTGGGCCAGCCCGCGGTGGGAGGGACCGTTCCAAGTTTTGCTTGCTACTCCCACGGCGGTAAAAATCTCTCAACGGCCCAGCTGGATTCACCTCAGCCACTGCAAGTTGCAGAGAGTGCTGGACCCCTAATTCGGAGTGGTGGGGAAGGCTGACTACAAAGGGGCCCTGTCGTTTAGGGCGAGGCGTCTCAATGTTGGTGAAGAATTCATCGATCCCCACTCCGCTAGGCGAGGGGATGTCCCAGTGTCTCTGCCATCCTAGTAGCAACGGGGCTCCATATGCCAGATGGATCCTCTGCTGCGTTGTGGTTGGAGCGTGCTATGGTCTATTGACTCATCTGAACAGACCAAATGACAATGTTGCCCGTGGTAAACGATGGTCACATGATGAGAACTATGAAGACTGGTCATGGGACCCCAGAAACCCATACGAAACCAACACTTGGTACCGATATGTCAGGTTCACTGTGAGAGCTCACACACAGGAGGGATGCTATGTGTGTTCGAAACTCCCCCCTTCCTCCACGCAAGTTCGCTTGGAGGCCAGAGCAATGAATGCCACTGAAGCAAAATGTATGGCATCCATGGGAGGAGTTGGATATCAGCACCGTGCCGTCACAGTCAAAGATGCTGACCCTTACCGCCCTGGACTTGCTGACGGTGCCTGTGATCAGCTGTTCTGGACAAATCTCAATGTGACTGTTAAAGGACGAACAATACCACAAGTGGCCTACACAGAGAGACCAGCTGGAGTGAATTACACATGTTACATCCAAGGTAACAAGACCCACGTCTGCATTAACGACGACTGCTCTCCAGGAGGAAACTGGATGGGAGCTCTGGACATCACCGATGAGTGTCAAGATAAGAGAGCCATTTCAGGTGGGGAGGGCTCTCCAACCAACATGGCTACACCATCGAACGGAACATACTTCATACAGAATGGCTGGTGGCTTTGTGGTCACAAGGTTTATCCGATGCTGCCCGCCAACTGGACAGGAGTGTGTGCACCAGTGTGGGTGACAGACCACACCTACAGGATACGACACCATTTGTTGACAGGAGCACGTAACTCTACTGGACGTCGACGCAGAGCAGTTACAACCTTTGACCCTCATGACCCTGTCTGGGGTGTGAACGTTCCAGAGGACCATAAAGTATGGTCTGCCGGAGACAAAGTTGTCCTTGCGCTCTTCCCTCAGGTTGGGGTTGGGAAACTATCGCTCTTCATCGAGACACTGAACTATCGTTTTCAATCCTTTGTGAATCTCTCGCTGCAAGTCAACGATGGACAAAATAGAGAGATTCAGGCTATCAGACTGATGGTCTTGCAAAACAGGATGGTTCTGGACTTGTTGACGGCAGCACAAGGTGGTGTGTGCCACATCATTGGGACTTCCTGTTGCACATACATACCAGGAGAAAATGACACCCACATCAACGACGCCATGAATTCACTGAAGAACTTACAGCAGGCCATGTCTAATGACAAGGTCCCACATCAGTTTGATTTCTTTTCGTGGTTTTTCTCTGGCAACTGGTGGCAACTGCTTTTGAAATTGCTGTCTCCTGTGCTTGTTGTGCTGGTGGTGTTGTGCTCGTTTACGACCTGCGTTATCCCATGTTTGAAGTCTGCTGTGTCGAAGTTTGTGTCCTCTACTGTAGCCCAAGTTCATATACAACTTCTTAGAGATGACGGATGTGATGACGATAATGACACGTGGATTGCGTAGATGCTGTTCTGTTGAGCATGTTTTACAGAAACTTGATGATTTGACCATCGAAAATGCTTCGCAAGTGATGGATACAATGATGTACTGTTTCTATGTTTTTCTTTTTATTTTTTGTTATTCATAGCATTCTGGCCGCCTGTGGCGACGGGGCCGTGTAAGAATTTTCCTGCTAATAACATCTGGCCAGCAGGTTTTTCGCTTACACAATAAGTTTGATCTGGGGTGTTGAGGTAATGCCTCATCTTCACTGGAAAGTGTTGCTATCATTGTTTGTTGTTTTTATTTTTACTATTCTACTTTCTTCATTATACGTATATATGTTTTTTTTTCCTTTTCTTGCTTGTCTTTGTTGTTTGGGGTGACATAATCATATGATAAAACAGGAGGGAGATGTTAGGGTTTTCCAGGTTATCTTGATCCTATGATTATGTTGGAATGTAACCTGTAATAATTAAACTCGCCTGTCCTGTCTTAACAAAAGTAGTAGAACAAAGTGACTAGCTGCAGAGGAAGCAATCAAAGTTGTTTAGTTCACACAACATCGTGAAGGACCCCCTGCTGTGCTTTGATCAGCCAGGGGCTTCGGCCATTTGTCTACTCTGACCCCCACTCTCACCCCCACTCTGTTCCTCCTAATAAATATGCCCTTGCAGGAAGGAGACCTTTCAGATTTCATTCCTGGAGCGAGTGATCTCTCCACCTGCAGGTGTCTAAAAGAACTTGCCTTGTCTTCTGTTTGGTTCTTGCAAAATAAGTTGGAGTGAGCAAATCTCTAACAGGCCGCATGTACATCACCACACACAGACGTACCATGTGCACGTACAATCAGATGTTGTCGTTGGCCAGGTCGCCCGGGTGCCAGGGAACATGTAAGTACACATGTAAGTACACATGCTCGGCCGACGGCTCTAATTGCCCTGGGGATTACACGGCCATGCTGAAAGTAACAGGGACAGCCAATGTCACGTACGAGAGAGACGATCAACACTCTACCAGCGCGTACATTGACCACCCCGTTGGTGAGGTATACGTTAACTGTACCTACGGTCCCTTTAGTACGCACCTGGTTATAGACGGCACCGAGGACCCGACTTCCGTCGTCACGACGGATGAGCCCGCGGCGCTGTCCTGTCCACACGAGAGCCTGCTGCGTATGCTACTGAAGCAGTTCATGACTATGCTTGTGTGGTGTATGGCAGACTGTGTACAGTGTCAGATGCCGTTTCTAGGAAAGACCCAGCATTGTACGTGCTCCTACGACATACAGCCCCTCACAAAGTGTTGTGTAGGAACGTGTGAGTGTACCGGCGATTACGTGACCCACGTAGTAGGAGAGTACTGCCAGATGAAGGACCCACCGGAGCAAGCCGCATCTACATTGTGCCCGGTTTCTTTTGCCCATAGTAACCGTAAACCAGTTGGGCCAAGATCACCAAGGAAGCGCCAGACAGAGATAACCACAGCATGGGCTCCATGGCGCAGGGAGGCGCCCCCGAGCGGTACACCCTGACGACAGCCAGGGCAATAACGCCCAGGGCCACACCACCAACAAGCATAGACTTTTGTTTGCTAGCAATGATCTGATCCATGTTTTTAAAGAATTAAAGTTGTTAAAAAAATGTCTGCTCCGTCTCTGGGTATGTTGGCCGCCCTCTAGGGCGCTCCTGTGTTTGACCCGCGCGACCGCAGCCCAGTGTGTTACATTCCCAGAACAGGAACCTGTTAAATCAGTATGCATACAATATTGCGCGCAACGGTGGTTGTCACCCCGTGGTGGAGCTAGCGCGCAATGAAAACAAGTATTACAGGCCCAGGTCGCTCAACAAGTCCATTAGCCGCTGTCCGTTTGCGGCGTGCTACTAACAAAGTCGACCCGGTAACCTGGGGGCATAACCTGTTGCCACCTAAAGACTGGCTCATATTCGGGGGTGACGTCTCTGTCAGTGGCAATGTGCACAATGCACAGGGGTCGGGGGTCCCGCTTAAGTACCACCTTGCAGCGGGTGTAACGACCCACAGCGTCGACGTAGATCTGGTTACCAGAGTGCAGGGTGTAGACGACCATTTGCTTGTTGTAGTTGAGCCACATCATTTGGGCCTTGGTGGGTATCATGAAAAATGCAATGGTCATGCACATGCGAAGATTGCGCGCGATGGCACGGTAGTTGTAACATACGATGGCCCACACCAGCGAGCACATCACAAGATAAAACATTGCGTCTTTTATAATACTTTCGAAAGGGCAGCCCCGGCCAGCAACACCACAACAAATACGCCGATGCGCAGCGACTGTTGTTCCGAGGGTACGAGCTCTGAGGCCATGTAGGCCAGGCACGGCACGACGATGAGCTGCACGACCACCGCACAGTCTCCGTGCGGACCCACCTTGGCCATGCTATCCAGAAATTTGAACACGCGCTTCTCGATATTACTCGGCTTAGCTGAGGTGTCAGGCAGCTGGCTGATGGGGTCCATGATGTTTTAATAAAATGGAGTGCGCCATTTGTTTTGAGTGTATTACAAGCAAGCCAGACAATCGTTTTTCAGTGGTGGCTACGTGCGCGCATTCCTTCTACTACACGTGCCTGTGCAGGTGGGCCAGGTCCTCGAAGAAGGTGGGCAGTGAGCGGCGCTGTCCCGTGTGCCGAGTACCGTTTGCACACGTGGTGCCCAGCTCTCAGTGGCCCAGGGACCCAGACCATCGCAGACGCATTATACAAAACTACTTTGCATGGTGTCGAGACAGGTCCTGCTACTTCTGGAATACCTGTCATAATCCCTACTGCCTGTACCGACACCCGGCGTAAGGAAAATGTTCTCCCAACTAGCATCCCAGGGCAGCAGCTCGGTGGTGGGCGTAGTGGATGTTGCGGGCGTAAAGAAAGTACTCAAGGTACTTGTCAACTGGGATTCCGAGAACCAGCAGTACGTACGCAGTGCCCTGGGCAACGAGGGCCGGCATGAACATCGGGTGGGCGAACTGGCTCACAGCAAGATGCCCTGGTGCTGCCCGGGCAGCACATACGTGCCTGACGTGACCGAACTCGGCGTGGGGATAGGTAAGGAGGGCATCTTGTTTGACTACATTGACCCACCAAACACGCAGTACCACAGTATGTTCAAGTACGTCGCATGCGAAGATGTACCCAATGATCACATAAGCGCCATGATAGTCCAGACGCTAGGATGCATGTGTGCGATGGATGCGCACGGCATAGGGCACAATGATCTACATGTGGCTAACATCCTTATCAGGCGCACGTCCCATGACTTTGTGGTGTACGTGAGCGGCCCTGATGTGCTGGCGTCCACCCCCACCCATGGCCTGGAACCTGTGATCATAGACTTTGGGTTGTCGCGTATGCCCTCCCACGACCGGCGGTACCTGGGCGCAGACTACTTCACGGAGATCGGCATATCGTCCACTACCCACCGCCCTGACCGGCGCTACGACGTGGCCGTATTTCTCATGGGCCTGCATTACGTGTTGCGCCAGATGCAATCCCGCAGCGGAGTGGTCGACTATCAACCGTTAATAAACAGTATCCCCACCACCAAGGACAGCAGACCTCATCACAGGAATCTCAGGAGTCTGTGCCATTTGCTAACCGAGATATTGCCCACAAGCAATGTCTGTGACACCGACACCATGCTCGCCATGCTGTTCATCATGCGCTCGGTAGTGTCCATAGGCCCACAGCCATTGGCGGGCGACGTCCGTGCGGCCTGGCGTACCGTTATCGAGCACTTTGGCTATAGTCTGGAGAGACTGTGGGTGGCCTGTGCGAATCTTGTGGCGTGCCCGTGCGCTGAGAGCATCCTAGTTCTGGCCAGGATAACGGCGCATATTACACACCGTGTCAATTCACACAACAGCCGTGTACTGGTTAGACACGTTTACAAGAGCTTGGAAGCGTCCCGCTGATGCGCTACTGCTGGTGGCGGCCCAAATGGAGTGTCAGCCCCCGCAGTCCTCCGAAGGTACTGTGCGTGTGGTGGACGTAGGCACAGGAGAACAGCGCGTTGAGCCATTGGTAGACTGGGCCACGGTCCTGGCTGTGCGTGGGGTTACCGGAGGCTCCATCAGGGCCATATTGGACAACATCGAGGGGACCAACGGCACCGTGGACAGGATGGCGGATGACATGCTGATGCGCTGTGCCTACATACACAGGAGCAGGAGACACCGCTAAATGGTGTGCCCCTTGGCCTTCAGGGCCGTGGTGATGACACTCGGTATAGACCTGGCCACGGAAGTGCTGTCTGGCATCCTGTGGTCGGTGTCACGCCGTAGTGCCATCTGAGACTTGGCCTCGCGCACTGCGAGACGATTTAGGTATGCACAGGCGATGTTCTCGGAGCCCGTGAGCACGTAGGCATTCTCGATGGTAGCGGCTGTAAACACCCGGCCGTAGCGCTCGGTCAACCTGTCAAACACGGCCTTCGGAGGGTGGGGATCGGTGCGCTTAAAGTATGCCTCCATTTTACATTAAAATGTACAGTATATTGGAAATTGGGACTGTGTTGGTAGTGGGCCGCGAAAACAACCTGGTGACATTTATGCACGACCGCGATAATTCGGTGTTCCTAACGGTTAAAGTGACGCATGGTTCTGTAAAGGTTGTGGACGTGGGGAGCTCCGAGTTCAGCACTTATATGGCGGCCTGCCTCTATACAGCAGGACATATATATGGCTCCAGGCTCACGATCCCCAGAGACCTGGCTAGACCATACATGGCTCAAATGGGCTTTGTCAACTGTGGCAACGTCGGCCAAGTGGGCCTGTGCCCTGCGTATCTCAACTATAACCACCACAAGCTCGTCATACACATGGCCTATAACAGCCTCGAGACACAACACTCAATGGTGCTGCTTGTAGTGGGCATGTCCTACTTCCAAGTACAACACTTTAAGGAGATGGTGGACATGAAGATACCGGGGGCGGGCGCCCTGCACACTGTGGGGTACATCGATAAGATCATACAGCTCGTGTCGATCATGTCCATGCCCGAGTACGGTTCCATGCCACCCTCTGAAAACACTATGTTTGAGTACATCGTATTACCGGGGAATAGCATGCAACGCGTCAAAGATAGGTTGGTCAACTGGAACCTGTCATTCCTTGTCGTGGCACACCAGAAGGGACTTGACATGTACAGAACGTCTAATGAGGGACAACCAGAGGTCATGCATGCATCATGGGATGAGATCACCGGCCACGTGACAGTCAGAACATACATGCAATACGCACCCAGGCTCATGGGGTCCACGTGCGGGGACCTGGCCACATATGTTTCTCAACGGACCAAGACCGCGGCACAGTTTAACCACATGCCCGTACCGGTGATGGGGGATGATAACGAGTGGGATGATGATTAAAGAAAATGTTCACACTGGAGCAGCGGAAGAAGCTGCAGGAGGTGGAGGAACAGGTGAAGTACTACACCAACGCTAAGACCCTGGATGGACTGACCATGGCCACGAGTCAGCAGTCTGTGTACATCGACAAGATTGTAGGTATGCTGGGTCTGAATAGAGACCCGAGCAAGGGCACACGCCTGGTGGACGTGGCCATTGCCATGCTTTCGGGACCTGAGGCCCAGCCACCCCCTCCTCACGGCTGGGCTAGAGTGTCGAAGCTGTCGGAGGACCAGGCCCTCAAAATGCACGAAACTACCCTCGAGGAATATATGGCCCCGAGGCTAGACTATGCCCGGGAACAGCTGTGTGACCTGGTGTTTGACAACAGTACGGCTGGGTCGGTGTCCGCACGCATCAAGAGGTTTGTACGCACGTGTGACGCCACGGCCAAGTATGCTGACGATGACGACAAGGCCAAGATAGACCGGGTCTTGGATGAGCACATGCTTAGAGTTAATTACGAACTGTACGCTGAGGACTTCAACACATGCCGGTACGTCCGCAGGCTCAAGAGAGATGGTCGTATACGCCTCGCGGCCATCCCAGGCGTGGAGCCCATAATTAGGGTGCACGGTCGCTACTTTCTCCTCCGGAGCAGGGACACACACTACAGGTACTGGAAGGAATGCAGGTGCCTGAGGAGGCTGGGCGAGGTGACGGGCACCAAGAGTTTAGCGTGGCGCAGCGCCGTGCTGGCCGCAGGTGAACCCCTGCTCTCGGACAGGGATCTGTTCACAGTCTGATGTGAAGCTGGTTTGTCATTTCACATCATGCATGCAGGGTAAATGTCATCAACACTTGTGTTGTTGCTGATGACATTGTTATGTTCATGTGCCCGTAAACATGGATTCTACGTCAATACCGGCACTGCTGCCGATGGTCTTGAAGCGGGCCAGCACTTGAGCCAACTCTTCGGGTGACATCTTCTCGAGGTGGCTGATCAGTTCTGTTGCAAAGGTCTGCACGTAGTCGTGGTGCTTAGACATGTTGTCTATCACTACTTTTATGATGCCCTCACCGCCGCCCGAAGCCTCCAGGTCCTTGCGGATGTCCCTGAAGAAATCAGAATCCATAACGTTAGTTACAAAGCCGTTGAGTTGCGGCAGGTCGAGGTAGTCGGAAGGGTTTTCGACCACGGCAGAGTCGTACTCCCGCAGCATGGCTTTGAGATCAGGGCAGTGGCGCAACACACTGAGCATGTTCACTACCACGCCCTCGCTGGTCTCAAAGTAGTCATTAGCCTCGAAGGGCATGTCCGCAAGGATGTGCGCGCCCCTCATGGCCCAATAGTTGCGGAAGGACAGACCGCTATCGTGGCCGTCTCTCAGCTGCAGCGCGTAGCCACGGATTATGGGGTAAGCCCGCCCGCACACGTCAGCGACATTCTGCCAGAGATTGGCCTCACCCATATATTTTATATAAGGACTCTAAAACTCAAATCCACCCCGGTGGTAAGGGCACGCGGGCGCAGGGCTGTGGCCATGACGCCCGCTGGATGCAAAATACCAGATAAACACCACTACAGCGGCCACCAGCGCGGCAATGGCCCACATCTGCATGGTGGATATGTTGCCGTACCAGTTGGTCGGAGTGTCGGGCTTGGGGCCATCACCGGTGCTAACGCCCATGTTATGGTGGCTGCAGTCCTGACAGTGGTCTTGGCCGTCGTGGTAGTCTGCCATGTTAGCGGCACCCTTGAGCTTGTGTAGAGTGTAGTATGAATGGGGTTTACTGGTAGGCATTTTTTAAGGTATGTTTTAGGAAAAAATGACCTTTGTGTTTATCTACACCATCGTAGCTGCCGCACTCATAGCCAGCGGGTCGCCCGTGTTTGTCAGGTTGCTAGTGGCTGTCAGTGTGGTCGCCATGCTGCTCTCCGTCAACCGAGAAAGGCACAAGTGTGCCACACGGCTCGGGAAGAGCCCCTTTCAACGGCACCATGAGGTAACCCTATACCGCGACCACCTCAAACTGCTGAGGGATGTGCGCCTCAAGAATGTAATGTTGTTATTTAACGGCGTCCGGTGGAAGAGCGCCATCTGGGGGATGATCGGCGTCTACTGGGGGAGCGGCGTCTAGCAGGAGAGCGTCGTGTGGCGGGGGACTTTCTCCTGCGGGGGGACAATGCGTCTCTTGGGGCTGGCTATCCGGCGCAGGGACCGTGGGCTGGCAGTGCACCTGAAGACAATTGGCTGAGGCATTTTATATATAAAAAAAATTGTATTTGTGAAACAGCACAAAGTGCATCAGATACTTAAGCATGCACAATGGACACAGTATACATTTACCAGTGGCTGTATTCAAATTATGAGATTAGAAGGTACGGCCTAACGCGTACATCTAAGGTAGCGTGCGATAGGATACCCAATTTCAGGCAGGTGGTGTACGTAGAGTGTCTGGGCGAGCCTGTCGAAGTCAAAAAGCTGTTTATCGACCACGGGTTCAAAGTGTACGAAACACCGCTGGCCTGCAACCTGTATGGCGGTAAGGGTAAAGGCACTTTCTTTGGGGCGCGGGTGTCTGGATACATGGCACTGTGTGCCATACAAGAGCACGTAGAGGCACACACATTTAAGTTGCACGAAACAAAGGTGAGTAAGACCCTAGAGTTAACTGCACGCGCAGGCCTACCCTCAGTGGGGTGGGTGGCCGTACAGCAGCGGTGCGCCGTAGCCAGAACAAAGACCATGGTCGACCACGAGTATCTTGTGGCAAACTGGCAGTCGGACATTGAGGCCGCCCCCCACATAGAGGGCGTGCCGCCGCCCACCATTTGCTACTTTAACATAGAGGTCAAGTCAGAGTTTGCCAATGGGTTCCCCAGTGACAAGGACGACGAGGTGGTCTTTCAGATAGGTATGGTGCTATGCAAGGGTAGTCAGGTACTCAAGACCAACCTGCTCTCGCTCAGGGGTAACAACTATGACAGCACAGTGTACCAGTATGACACAGAGGCCGACCTCCTGCAGGCGTTTGTTGCGTACCTCAAGGATCACCAGGTGGTTGCAGTGTGCGGCTACAACATAATGGGCTTCGATATACCCTACATGATCAAGAGGTACAGCCGGCTGTCGGCCCTGGGCACACTTAGGCGTGTGGGCTGGGATCCCACCAGACTGGCCCTGGAAAAGACCGTGGGTATGGGGCATGCGAGGATAGCCTACATACAGTGGGAAGGCGTGCTCACCATAGACCTGTTGCCCATAGTGACCATGGATCATAAGCTCGACTCGTATAGTCTCAACTTTGTGGCCAACCACTTTCTTAAGACGGGCAAGGACCCTGTCAAGCCCAAAGACATCTTCAACGCGTACGTCACGGGCAACATGGCGACGGTTGGTAGGTACTGTGTCAAAGACACGTTGCTGTGCCACCAGCTCGCCTGTTACTTCAATACGTGGCTGGCCCTATGTGAGATGGCCTCGGTGTGCAACACGTCCATCATGCAATTATTCACCCAGGGTCAACAGGTGCACGTGTACTCTCAGATATACAAGCACTGTACGCCGCGCTCGGTGACAGACAAGGTATACGTCATACCCGACGGCAACGAAGCCGAAGCGGTCGGCTCGTACACGGGGGCCTACGTCTACGAGCCCGTGCCTGGTGTGTACAAGAACGTCATACCCCTAGACTTCTCTAGCCTGTATCCAAACATCATCATCAGCAAAAACATATGCTACACCACCATAGTAGAGCACGGTGGCGAGGAGTATGCCTGGGAGGAGCACGAGGGCTGCGAGCATGCCCCGCGGTACGCCGAGAAGGAGGCTTTGGGTCGGGAGATAGGGGCGCAGCAGTGCTCGCTCGCAGCGTTGCCGGCCAAAGCTAAGCAAGAGCGCGCCCGTCTCAGGGATCGCATACAACAGCTCAAAGTACGGTGCGCAGCCATGGTGCCCGGCAGCACAAAGTGCAACACGTTCAGCTACAGGTTCACTCGAGAGTTTGAGGGCTGCCCAAGGTGCTCAGGGGACTGTTGGACAGCAGAGCGACCATACGCCGTCGCATGAAGGACATCAAGGACAGGGACCTGTACATGGTGTTGGAGAAGAGACAGCTGGCGTACAAGATCAGCGCAAACTCCGTGTACGGCACCATGGGCACACAGAGGGGATATCTACCGTTCATGGCCGGGGCTATGACCGTCACGTATTGTGGGCGCAAGCTCATCGAGAGAGCCGCCGAGCTTCTCAGGACCGTGGTGGGGGCCACCATGGTTTACGGCGACACGGACTCGTGCTACGTACAGCCTCCCTCGAGGAGCTGTGGGACCTGGCCATCGACGCCAGCGACACGGTGTCGTCGTTCTTCGATAAGCCCGTGCGTCTCGAGTTCGAGCAGTGCATCTATACAAAGTTCATCATCTTCACAAAGAAGAGGTACGTGTATGTAGTCGCGGCCAGGGACGGCACGACCCGCACAGGCAGCAAGGGCGACATGCTGTCCAGGCGGGACAGTGCCATGTGCGCCCGTAACATATATGCAGCCATCATGACCGCCATCCTCCAAGAAGACCCCCGGGCCCACGTCACGGCCAGCGACATGATGACGGCCATCATGGTGCCCGGGGCGCTGCCCGACAATGACTTTGTGCTCACCAAGAGCATACAGGACATAGGCGGTGAGTGCAATGACCAGGGCTCGTACCGCATACGCAACCCCAAGAAGGCGCAGGAGGTGGCGCAGCAGGGGTGCCGTTATGGCACAGGGGATGCATACTGTGCCGCCCTCAGAGAGGAGCTTGTCAAACAGATGCCTGCCCAGGCCCAACTCGCTGAGCGCATGAGGCTTCAGGGGCGCGCGGTCGTGTGCGGGGCGCGCGTCGAGTACGTCGTGCTCAGGCACCAGCATGGGGTGCCTGAAGCGCCCCTCGGCGGCAGGATCCTAGACTATGACCACTGGAGCGACACCAAGGATGTGTACCCGTTGGACCGCCTGTACTACATGAAGAGCGTCATAAATGCGTGTGATCAGCTCTTTGTCACGACCGGCTATGGCGCCGTGTGTAGCAAAGTGTACGCTTCGCATCTGCAGGCTGCGTATGTGCGTAAAGAGCTGCTCAGGCAACAGAGCGTTATATAATAAAATGGCAGACACCGAGCAGCCACTGCGCAAAGAGGCCACACTGTCGTGCAACTCAGTAAAAGAGCAACTACTCAGCGCCATGGGCACTGAGTATAGACTGTCCAACAGTGTGCTGCAAGAGGTCATCGCCCACATAAAGAACCAGTACATTGTGGACCTGTGTGTTAGAGATTTGCTCACTCCAACTTATTTTGCAAGAACCAAACAGGAGACAAGTAAGTTCTTTTAGACACCTGCAGGTGGAGAGTCCATTCGTCGCTGTCTGAACAGCGATTATCGAATGAAGTCTGACTCAGGCCTCGTGCAGGAGCATTTTTATTGAGAGAAACAGAGTGGGGGTTGAGAGTGGGGGTCAGAGTAGACAAATGGCCGAAGCCCCTGGTTGATCAAAGCACAGCAGGGGGTCCTTCACGATGTTGTGTGAACAAAACAACTTTGATTGCTTCCTCTGCAGCTAGTCAATCAGTTCAAAAGATCTTAGCACTTTGTTCTACTACTTTTGTTAAGACAGGACAGGCGAGTTTAATTATTACAGTTTACATTCCAACATAATCATAGGATCAAGATAACCTGGAAAACCCTCACACTGTGTGCCCGTATCACCATGGGCCTCGACTATAACAACAGTAAAACTGTTACCGAGAAGCTGCTCAAAGTGACCCGCATCTCAGGGTGGCCAGAGGTCCAGCTACCCATGTACTACGTTAAGTCGGGCACTATCATCAGGCTCATGAAGGACAAGATGCCTGGAGTGCGCATCCAGCAGCAGCACATTTGTGTGTACCTGCATATTGTGGGAGTGCTGCTGAGTCAGCATACCAAGGCCTGCGGCACTATGCTCATCAAGCCCGAGCACATGGCATACGTGCTCAAGAACAACAGGATCGACCCGAGCGCTCTGGTGTAGGCCAACTATGGAAAGTACTGCGCGTACACCTCCTGGTACACCTGCAGGTCGGCCGCACTGTATGGGCAGAATGTGATCCAATCGAACGCGTGTGGGTGTTGCCTTACAAAGGCCCGCACACTGTTCATGGCCACTCGCACAGCGTCCCATATGGGATAGTTGTACACACCTGTAGAGATGGACGGGAACGCTATTGTGCGTAAGTGGTTGTTCATGGCCTCGTACAAAGACTGCACGTAGCAGCCCATCAGTTGCCGGGTTTGCTGCGTGGTTGGGACACTGCCGCGTTTCAGCACAGGGCCTACGGTGTGGATGACAAAATCGGCCGGAATGTTATAGCCTCTGGTTATTTTTGCCTCCCCAACTCGAATATCATCCAGCTGCTGCCATTCTCTTAGCAGCCCAGAGCCCGCTGCACTATGTATGCACACAATGGCCGCTATGCGCAATGTGGATATGTCACACTGCCTAACTGTAACCCGTGTCGGTTCAATGGGCCAACTGGGGGCGTCGATGACGGTGCTCTCGTAACGTGTGGGCGTCTCGATCATGGTGGTATCTAGTTCAGTCGGGCAACCGTAATAGGGCTCTGGGCAATTGCAGAACATGTGCACGGAAAAGGGCATCCCTTACCTGAATGAGCGAGGCATGCCCCTGACTAAGCACGCGTTGTGTGAGATGTTGTTTCACCCGGCCGAACGCACGCTCCAAGAGACAGTTCAGCCTAATGAAAACGACTGCACCATGAGTCACCCACTCCACGTGTGTGACTCGTGCTGTGGATCGCGTCCTGGTAAAATACAACACTACTCAACTCCAGTTTATGTGCAGCGATCCGGATAATGAAATGAGTTAATGAGAGTCTAAAAAAAAAAATTAATGATTATATTAATACAGCAAATGTAACTTGAAAAGCAGCATGCACCTGTCAAAATGCGCCAAGAACAAAAAATTACAACCACTAAATACAGTATTATTTAGGGTGATCTGAATTTAGAGTGTTTTAAAGGGGATGATCTCCTTTAATCAATTGAGCAACACAATCCTTTTCACTCCATCACTCAATCCCCCTCAACAGTAGAACTATGTTAAAAGACAGAGTCATGTACCGCTTTAGTTACCATGACTACGTGTACATGCAGATGCAGTCAATAACCATTTTAAAACACGAATATTGGGAGTATTCAGGTCCTTAAAGGTCATGTAAACACAAACAAAAACCCAGGTATGCGCAATCCCTGACACACACACACACACACACGCACATACACACACACGCACACACACACAATGGGCATATATATATATATATATATATATATATATATATATATATATATATATATATATATATATATATATATATACCATCACTGAAACCAATGAGCTGATATACACCTCAGCAGCAGTGATCCTAGAAATGCTTGGCTACAAGAAGAATGACCATATGCGACCACAACAGTGCCCACCATGGAAGAGAAGGCTGGAGGCCAAAATCAAGATAGCATGGAGAGAAGTGAGCCAAATGACAGAGGCCCAGAAAGGTGCAATGAAAAAGCAAGTTCCCAAGAAATACAGCCAGATGCCCATACCTGAAGCACTCGAAACTGCCAAACAGAGACTTCAAGCCTTGGCCAGCCGCCTAAAGAGGTACACAAGAGAGAATGAAGCCAGACGAATAAACAGGTTGTTCACAACACAACCAGCGAAAGTGTACGCTCAGTGGCAGGGGAATAATAGCAGAGCAGACCCACCAAGACTGGAAACTGAACAGTACTGGAAGGATATATGGGAGCGGGAGGCATCACATAAGAAGGATGCACAGTGGCTGGTGGCTCTGAGAAAGGACCACAGCAAGCTCCCTGAACAGGACCCAGTAACCATCACAGTGGCAGACATCCAGAGAAGAGTCTCAGGAATGAAAAACTGGACAGTACCAGGCCCTGACATGATCCACAGCTACTGGCTCAAGAAACTTACAACTCTCCATGAGCGCCTGGCAGCACAAATGAACCAGCTGCTAAGGGATGGGACTCACCCTGAATGGCTAACCCAAGGGCGTACGATCCTGATCCAGAAGGATCCTTCAAAGGGTACAGTCCCATCCAACTACCGGCCAATCACCTGCCTCTCCACAACATGGAAGCTGACGTCGGGCATAATATCAGATAAGATCAGCGGGCACATGGATCAATACATGAGCACTGCTCAGAAAGGGATTGGTAAAAATACCAGAGGAGCAAAACATCAACTCCTGGTGGATAGAACAGTCACCCAAGACTGCAGAACCAGATGTACCAACCTGAGCACTGCCTGGATTGATTACAAGAAAGCATATGACTCAATGCCACATACTTGGATCACTGAATGCTTGAGGCTGTACAACATCAATGGGACTCTGAGAACCTTCATCGCCAACTCAATGAAACAGTGGAAAACCACACTGGAAGCTAATGGCAAGCCACTTGCACACGTGACCATCAAATGTGGTATATACCAAGGAGACGCTCTGTCCCCAATGCTGTTCTGTATAGGACTGAACCCCCTCAGCCAAATAATCAACAAGACGGGCTATGGATACCAACTCAGGAATGGGGCCACCATCAGCCACCTCCTCTACATGGATGACATAAAGCTGTACGCTAAGAACGAGCGGGACATTGACTCCCTGATGCACACTACCAGGATCTACAGCTCTGACATTGGAATGTCATTCGGACAATCTTTGTTTCTAATCCACTGGATTGTTGAGGGATGATTGGTCATTCTTCGAGGCTCTTAAATCAGCTGCTAAACCACTTAGGCATCTAAGGAGACACCTCACCCAATTCTTCGTTTGTCCTTTCCTCTGTTTCCCTTTTCACATACATTTTCCATGTTCTCTCGTCTTCGTTCTTAAACATGAGAGAACAAACAGAGCATAACATTCAAACCTCGTAAATATTTTATATGTTTTTAAGGTAGAACCACTGTCTCTCATACACTGAATACATTAGAAGCGTGTCGAAGGAATGTTAATCTTACAATGAGAAATGTGCTGCATTTAAAAAGAAATAAATTCATCTAAATATTTTTATATTTTAGTTTGTGGACACTGTACATAGTCTCAGGTTACGTCCATCTGAGTACCAAAGCTGAGGCCACCTGCCTAACCAGAGAAGAGCCGTGCTTTGTTGTTCAGTCAACCCAAAACGCATAGATGCCTGCACACTCGGGCTCCAGACCTTTGGAATGCCCTACCGATAGATATCAGAACTGCTACCTCAGTAGAAACATTTAAGACGACGAAAGATACAATTTTATGCTATGGCCTTTAATTAACCTGTGTTGGCCGATTCGGCTGGAGTTTGTGTTCTCTGTCCTGCCCTGAATATGGGCATCCACTTTTTCTTTGGATTGTTCTACATTATGTGTTCTATGTGCCCTCTCTGCATCCATTGCAGCATGGTCATCATGGAAGGGGGATCCTCCCATGTGTGGTCTCTTCTCAAGGTTTCTCATTTTCCCCAGTACAGTTTTTGGGGGGTTTTCCTTGCCCTCCTGGGAGTTTATGATCAGGGGATGTTGAGAATAATTGTCAATTTTTGTACATGGGAAGCCCTTTGAGACTTGTCTGTGATTTAGGGCTATATAAATAAATGACTTGACTACACAGGCTTTGTCACTGATTATTCTCAACTCAGCTGTTGTGCTTTTCTGCCCGACTCCTAGCGATGTCAACCAGTTTACAGTTGACCACTTGTTTTCAACCAGCTGTGCTTACTCTGCTGTGCTCACCTTGCACATAATGTGAGTGAGAACTTAAAAAACTAAAATAAAATAAAAGGAACCTAGCTTCTAAAGATGGAAATTGACAAACACAAAAGTGTATTCTTCATGTTTTTATTGAAAACACGCTGTTAGATAAATTGTATATATATGTTATCATGCGTTCCCTAATGAGTACTTATTAATAAAGTTATTGCGCAGAATGCTTGCTGTTTCTTCTTGCAGACATCACCCAGTCCACAACAAGTCAAACGATGCTGTCTGGAGCTTCCTGACCTCCTACACATCTGGGAATCCAAGAAAGTTGTTGATGTCTGCGCATGTCATTTTGTCTATGCACTCTTTTCACATGACTACTTTGTTTCCCATAACATTCACTTTTCGTTTCTCATGGGATCCTGTCTGCGACTTCTAGTTTCACATAGAATCTCGTTTCTTCTCTCATGAGACAAAGCCCACGCTTTCCCCCCCACCTATCAGGGGCTAGTCTCACATTGTAGGTAGGGCATTCCTAAATAAAAAGAGAGGAGTGTAAACAAGACCTTTAGTGTATTTTGGATTGCTGTAAGTCTGGATGCACTCCTCGCGAGAAAAGACTCAACATTCTGTCTCACTGGTTTTGTCTGCTGATCCTTTTGCTGAATCTGAACCTAACAGATTTTTGGGGGCTCGTCCGGGATCTCAAAAGACCTATTTCGGGGTTCCGGCCGACTTTTCGACGCAGGACAAGTCCTTGGCCAAGGCATATAGATAGAGAAACCCTTTTCACGGGGCTGTCTCGATCAGTCGGTTGGACGCCGGAGTGGTTGACGAGATCATCCGAGGAGAAGGCCCAGCAGACTGTGAGTACGAATCTTGATTCTGTTGAAAGTAATGAAAGTGCAGTGACAAGAGGTCACTTAAAACCTTGACAATTCTAGACCCTATCAAGTGCAATTAGAAACAGTTAAATTCCGCTGGGATGATGGAGTCCCCTGACTGATGAGTCAGTTAAATTCCATGGGAGAGCGGACCCATCTGTTTTCTAAAGAAGTACAGGTAATTTGGAGCAGTTAAATTCCGCTGAGGTGTCGTGGGGCCTCCTAGTTAACCTTCCTAATGTGTTAGCTTTCTGCTGCCATCTGGGGTGTTTTTTTTTTTTAACTCTTGTTTAGCTGGTTTGGCTTCTTTATCCATGAAAAGATAGGTTTTATATCTACTTTGAGAAAAAGGCAAAAATAAGTTTTTCTTACACAATAGGAAGGTTAAAGAGTTTAGATTTTGTAAAGATCCACGGGAGGGCGGACTCCCCTGCTTGCCTGTGAGACGATAAGGATGCGCATTGTGTGTGTGTGTGTGTGTTTATGGTTTGACTGAGAGTGATCTCATTTGAGCTCTCCTTTATGTAAACAGTGGTTTTGTGTAAAAGCAGAGGAAAGGAGACTTACCACTCATTGAATATTTTACCACTGTCCGGTGAATAAAGTTGGCTTTAGGACACTGTAGGTGCCATTCGAATTGCCAACTCCAAAATTTAGAGAAATAAACCATGAAAAATCAAATAGCAAACAAAAGCCGCTACCCCGACATGAATTAAAATGCAAGCGGTCGACACCGAAAATATAAAATATCTTGACAAATGCATATTTTGGACAGAGGGGATTGCATTATGTGACGTGGCGGTGGCGAGGCTCTCCGCACTTCAGTTGCTCCCCCCACCCTTGTTATCAGCTGGGAAGATTGTCATGTCTATGTTGTGGGCCCGTGTGTTTGTTTCTGTGTATGTTTGTCTTTGTGTATCAGTTCGTTATAAAGGATGGAATTGCGTTAAATTGGTGCACGAAAGCGGTGTGCTAGACAATGGTTTATCAGATTTGCATTGTTAAATGTAAAAATTAGAAATGATAGAATAATCTGAGGGTTGTGGTCAGAAACTTGTCCAACGAGGAGAGTGCCCAGCCCTCATAAAAATGTGAGAGTAGGAGAGAACATACATTGTAGTATTGGATAAAATTAAATTATTGATTCGTTATGACATAAGACTATACAAGGACACATGTAAGGACAAGTCAAAGATTTGAATCACTTAGAGTTAAAAACAACATTGCAAGGGGGGCACTTTTTTTCAAAAGGACACCAAGTAAAGTATTAAGTAGTGGGCATTCGTGATTGGGATTGAATTAAGAATAAAATTAGGTCAATGATTAGAAATCAATGGTGCTCTACACAAAAAGGCTTAAATTATAATGGGGAAATATTTGGAGTACTGACCCTCTCTCTGCACGTTGTTGGTTTACATAGGTCATGGGCCTAGTTTATTTGGTTTTGATTGTGGTTTGGGTTTATTTTGTTTATTGTTAAGGTGTTCTTGTTATTCTCTTATCCCCTGCATTACAAATGTCTTCTTGATGCAGATAGGTTAACAGGCTGGGACTTTAGTGAGGAGATAATTTGTCGATTGATGGGGGTTAGTAATTGTCCAAATTCTAGTCACATGTTTTGAGGGACCACAGCAACAACATTATATTTAATTTCCAGGCCATTATTTAGTATGATATGACGGTGTCTAGCTAAGTAGACTGTTCTATCAAAAAATGTGAGAGTGAAGGAGGAGGTTTGATTTGTAATCTGACATTTGGGTCCCATTTTGAAGAGCATAGATTGTTTTTGTTTGTTTATTTTTTAAGATATGTTTAACAGTTTATCTCGGTGCAGTAAGGATATAGAAATTTTGCAAGACTTAAAATTAAAAATTAAAAAGCAAAATTACATTCTCATTTTCCCAGATGTGAGGGAAATTGAAAGATAAGGAAGACAAAGAAAAGATAAAAAAAGAACTTGCTGTTGCACAGACAGGAAGATGATGACACAGTGTCAGCGCGAGCTCGCTTAAGAACCGCAGCTGGGAATGTGATGAGTGAAGATGAGAAAAATGATCAAATTACAAAGACAGATGTTGTGGCACGGCAAAGCGAACCATCCTTTCCGTCTTTGTACCCCAAATTAAACAACTCATTGCTTCCTATAATTTGAGAGGTGATGAAGTACAACAGGTTTTCATGGCATCCTTAACCAAACATTGGGCAAGCGTTAAAGGCACCTGGAGTCCTTTTGATCTCCAGGGCCGTCCATTGGAATATAACGGGGTGCCATTACAAATACAAATTGACCAACTATTGCAGGATAAAAATAAAATTTCAACGTAGAGCAAATTACACAGACATTGGCCGGACTAAACAAAAACAAGATAAGTTGTTTGAAGACTTTAGACACAGACCAGAAAGAGTGTTCAACTGATGTCTATGATCAACAACTCAAAAATGCTCTACATGCAAATTTGCGACCAGTATTATGTCGACAACGAATAAATTCGACAATTTTTTTCCCTATAAAATGGTGCCGTTTGGGTTTGAAGTACATAGTCGCTTCAAAGGAGGAAAAGCATGATTTAAGATACGCGATTGATCAATGAGAAGGCCCTTGTGCCAGGGGTGTCAAACTCATTTGTTCCCGTGCCGAGGTTTAGTCATGGCTTCTTTTGGAGGGCCGGTATGACTGTCATACCCGAGTAGATGTGTGAGCGCCTCATATTGTGGGGGCTGTGGAACAAGCTGACGAGTACCTCGCTTTCAAATCAGACAAGTAAAAACTGGTCTAATATTTGAAATTTAACATATTACTAGAAGTGAAGATAATTTGCGATTCGAGTGATGGCACATGTATATGAAGCACAATTTGACACCTGTGCCTTATACAAAGGTAAAGTTGGATTGGAATTTGATGAAACGGATATGGACATCCACATATTCCATTAGCGTTTAAATTGCTTGCAATGTAATTGCGATTTAATTAACACCTGTGTGATTGATTGATTGATTGATTGATTGATTGATTGATTGATTGATTGATTGATTGATTGATTGATTGATTGATTGATTGATCGATCGATCGATCGAGCGAGCGAGCGAGCGAGCGAGCGAGCGAGCGAGTGAGTGAGTGAGTGAGTTTTCTGTCGCCTGCACGTCATCTTTCCTGCATGGCTACGTTGCTGTCTCAGCCACATCTGACCGTTGAAAGATGCACGACACTCATTCCTGCCACTCTCATTCCCCTTCCTGACGACGGCGAATTCCATGATTGTGTCGATGCTGCCCAACAAGTTGCTAAGGCTCGGCCTGATTTGGAAAATACGCCTCTGCCAGATGGTCATGTGTTTTTTGTTGATGGGTCTTCTAAGAAAAATGAATCTGGTGTGACCCTTACTGGGTATGCCATTGTTACTGCCGACATGGTTTTGGAGGCTGCTAAACTGCCATCCAATATGTCTGCACAGGCCGCTGAGCTCATTGCTTTGACTGGGGCCTGCAAATTGTTTGTAAACAAATCCGTCACTATCTGGACTGATAGTCAGTATGCTTTTGCTACAGTACACGTGTTTGCTCAGCAGTGGAGCAACCGTGGCATGATAACTTCTGCAGGGAAGCCCGTCACCCATTCCACATTACTGACTCAATTTTTGGGCGCTGTCCAGCTAACTTTAAAGGTAGCGGTTTGCAAGTGTGCTGCTCACACTGCGTGCTCTGATCCTGTTTCTCTCGATAATGCTTTTGCTGACAAATCCGCGAAGGCCGCTGCAGAAGGCCTGCTCCGTGTCCTCTAGTCTCTCACAGCTCATGATTCGATGTCACACATCTCCCCTGATGTGTTGCTTGACATGCAGTCTCAGAGCCCCTCCCAGGAACGGCTCTCTTGGGAAAAACGGGGTGCAACTAAAAACACTGTTGGTCTTTTTGTGTGACCTTTGGGCAAACCTGTCTTGCCTCATAACTTGTTCAAATGGGCTGCTATTTCGAGTCATGGGGTCACCCATGTCTCGACGGGGGGTATGGTGAAACAAGTTGAGGCTATTTATACAACATACGGCTTTGCAGCTTTTTCAAAACAATTTTGCAGAGCGTGTTTGGTCTGTGCTAAACATAACCCACAAGGCAATTTAAGACCTCAGAGAGGGAAATTCCCGACTCCATTGTATCCGTTTCAGACAATACATATGGATTATATCCAATTACATAAATGTGAAGGGAAAGAATATTGTTTGGTCATAATAGACACATTTTTTAAATGGGTAGAAACATTTCCTACCAAACATGCTGATGCACTCACGGTGGCAAAGTCCTTATGCAAAGACATCATTCCAAGATACGGTATTCCAGAAAAAATTTACAGCGACGATGGTCCACATTTTGTAAATCAGATAGTGCATAACATTGGGAGAATGTTCCACATAAATCTAAAGAACCATTGTTCCTATCGTTCACAATCAGTTGTTGAGAGATCTAACGCGACTATAAAAAACAGATTAAATAAATGTATGGAAGAAACCAAACGACCATGGGCTCAGTGCTTAGACCTGGTCAAAATGTACATAAATATTACAAGTACAACAGGGCTAACTCCCTATGAAACTATGTTTGGAAGACCTTACAGGCTTCCTCAGTTCAAGACCACATGGGAGATCCCCGAGGAAGCCACGTTAGCTGATTACATGAGAAAAATGTTGGAACGTCAAAAGAATCTAACCAATAACACTGATGATGAACCCATTTCTCCGCAGGAAGACCCCAAAGTGGTACCGGGAGACTGGGTTTTGATCAAGAGTATCAAGAGGAAGAATTGGCATTCACCCAAGTGGGAAGGTCCCTTTTTGGTACTACTCACGACACCTAATGCTTTGAAAATAGCCGAACGCAACACGTGGATTCATTTATCTCATTGTAAAAAGGTGATCTCTGCAGACCCAACCTAAAGTACGGAAGGTGAGCAAAGTCTGGTAATAGTGCCTGATCCTGGTGCCAAGATCCAGGGTTGACACGAAAGCTAGCAGAAGCCAATTTCCAAGACACCAACCCGAAGCTCAGGGTGTTGACTCTGAGGAGATCCAAAAACATGAGCATTAGAGAGTCATTTGGTGAGTGCTTTAATCAGGCTGTGGCCTGCGCTAAGTCTGCCATGTGTTTTTGGTTGCTTTTGCTGGTTTGTGTTACCATTGTGTTTTTTTCGGGGGTTATTTTATTTGGAGGGATGGAGTACCATGAGCCTCGAACATTCTTCTCTCAGGCGACTGCTAACGCTAATTCTAATCGATATGGCTCATGGGGAGAAATTGCTAGACATAAGCGCGACACTAAATCCCCTTTTGATCATGTTGTTTGTGTTCCAGGAGCCGTCCGTGTTCCAACCTGTGTACCATGGCTTTTGTCTTGGGCTTATAATAACTCATTAATGTTTACTGTGGCTCCTAATACATCTTCTTCTATTATTTTACCTTTGAAAAGTTTGAAAGGGTTTCGTAATGGTCGCCCCACTACTGGAGATAAATGGCTCGGGTATTGGTGGTATTTAACTGGCCACCCGGTTAACACCGGCTGGGGCACCCTTGTCACCACACAAATGCGAGGGTATTGGCCCTCTGGTTCCAGTGACGAGGCTGTGTTCTTTGCTAAACGAGTGACTTTGATAAATCGGGGCACAAGCCTCCTTTTGACTCTTACACTCCCTGATGGTCAAATTCGTCCTCCAAATGCCACCTTGTTTAACACTTCTTGTTGGGGTTTTCAACTGTGGGCTTGGTCCTCTGGAATCGATCCTCGCTTTCCTATTGCTATTTGCCTTAATAGAACAATGTCGGTCGCAGACCGTCCCGTTACAAATAAATACACCCTGTCAGCAGGAGCAAAAATCACAAGTACGCTCCTCACTGATGTAGACAGCTATTTTGTGGCCTCCACAGGGATAAGCGGTCATACTAACAACTGGCTTCTTATGGCTGAGCAGGCCGCAAAGATGGCTGGCGCCAGTTGCGTTGCATGCATGGGTCCAAGACCTCTTTTGGAAATCATACCTGCGAATATAGGTCCTAAGTGTGCTGTTACTTTAATGTTAAGCCTATCCATTTCACCCACTCATGATTGTTTTAAATTGGATAAGGTTTACCCTGTTGCCTCTATGACAAAATATAAACCCCTTTTTTCGTCCGATGTAGCTGAGGGTAATTTTACATGTATTAGATTACCTGGTACCGGTGAGAAGCTCGGCACCCTACCTCCTCTATGGTGTGGGTCCATGACCAATGTCACTGCCCCTTTTTTGCCCATTGCTCGTAGTGATGTTTGGTTTTGGTGTAATAGTAACAAACTTTATGATAGGTTGCCTTTCGACAGCTCCGGAATTTGCGCTTTGGTAACCCTATTGCTACCTGTTCATTTGATACTCTTATGATCTGACATCTTTTGCTAAGTCCGTGGTTCCCGTATTCTGGCCGAGAACGAAACGAAATGCCGAATGGCGGGGCGTGGCTAATCCAATTTACATTGACGCCATTGGTGTTCCTAGAGGAGTACCGGATGAGTATAAGCTGGTGAATCAGATAGCAGCTGGTTTTGAATCCGCCCTGTGTTGGTGGTGTACTATTAACAAAAATGTTGACAGGATTAACTACGTCCATTACAACGTGCACAGGCTTGGAAACTGGTCCGAGGCGGGTTTCAAGGCGGTCCACTCCCAACTGGCCGCTACTTCCCTCATGGCTTTCCAGAATCGAATGGCCCTTGACATGCTACTCTCAAAGGAGGGTGGTGTCTGCGCCATGTTCGGTGAGCAATGTTGCACGTTTATTCCGAATAATACTGCAGCCAGCGGAAGCCTGTCCCAGGCCCTTGAGGGCCTGCGGACCTTGAACGGGAAGATGAAGGAGCACAGTGGGGTGAACACAGAGGTTTGGACCGCACCCTGGTTTCCTCTGCCCTGGTCTCCATAGCCGTTTTCTCTGCCATTTTGACCTTGTGTGGATGTTGTTGCATCCCTTGTCTCCGATCCCTAATTAACAGACTAATTACATCTGCTATCTCTCCACCAGCTGAGACTTTCCCGTTGCTCCAAAGGGATGACCTTTCAATCGACGCGGGTTCCTTCTCTAGTGACGACCCGGTCGGCGACTCTATTGTGGTAAACCTGTCCGGTTTGTTTCTTGACCCTAGCTTTGCCGATTATGACTCAGTTTCCTCCTGAGTGTAAGTTAGTTCTTGCGAAATGTGATCCCTTGGCTGAAAATCTTTTTGAAGTGGCCATATGGGTGATGGGTTGTTCTCCGGGAACTTATGATATAACAGGGGGGAATTGTTAGATAAATTGTATATATATGTTATCATGCGTTCCCTAATGAGTACTTATTAATAAAGTTATTGCGCAGAATGCTTGCTGTTTCTTCTTGCAGACATCACCCAGTCCACAACAAGTCAAACGATGCTGTCTGGAGCTTCCTGACCTTCTACACATCTGGGAATCCAAGAAAGTTGTTGATGTCTGCGCATGTCATTTTGTCTATGCACTCTTTTCACATGACTACTTTGTTTCCCATAACATTCACTTTTCGTTTCTCATGGGATCCTGTCTGCGACTTCTAGTTTCACATAGAATCTCGTTTCTTCTCTCATGAGACAAAGACCACGCTTTCCCCCCCACCTATCAGGGGCTAGTCTCACATTGTAGGTAGGGCATTCCTAAATAAAAAGAGAGGAGTGTAAACAAGACCTTTAGTGTATTTTGGATTGCTGTAAGTCTGGATGCACTCCTCGCGAGAAAAGACTCAACATTCTGTCTCACTGGTTTTGTCTGCTGATCCTTTTGCTGAATCTGAACCTAACACATGCTGTCTACCGCACAGCAACGGCTTTCGCCTTTCACTCATTGCGTGTATGCTCCTGCAGCAGGGGATGATCACGGGGGTACCTACTTTGGCACAACACCGGACGTACCCAGTCATAAGCTCTACGAATAAAAATAATTGTTAAAATGAACTAGGAGGCGCACGAAAAAGACATTGCATGGATGGCAGCACATACTCCAACTCGATGACAGCTGGACTTGTTTACATCAATGCTGGCCACACACTGACGCGACATAATCTGGAGCCAGGCCTAAAGTTGGGGCTCGAAGGCGAGCGTAAGGCGGCCGGGCCCGGGAATGTGGGTTCCCCTTCCCATGGGCTCACCACCGGTGGGAGAGGCCAAAGGTGCAAAGAAAGATGGGCGGTGGCCAAAGGCGGGAGGATCCATGTCTCTCAGCTGGCGTGGGAATCCCATGAGCTCCCCTGGGATGAGCTGGACGAAGTGGCTGGGGAGAGGGAAGTCTGGGAGTCCCTCCTAAAGCTGTTGCACCCGCGACCCGACCCCGGATAAACGGAAGATGGATGGATGGATGGATGGATGGATGGATGGATGGATGGATGGATGGATGGATGGATGGATGGATGGATGGATGGATGGATGGACGGACGGACGGACGGACGGACGGATGGAGGGACAGATGGAGGGCAGACGGACTCACGGACAAACTGACAGATGGATGGATTTTAAAACAGCTGCATTTGTAACAAAGTACTTCATATGTAGCAGTAGGACAAACACAAAGACAGACTTGTAGTACAGTGCAGCGTATCTATGGATTTTTCATGATTTTTCTATCTAATACACGTAGGCGCTAACCCTAGCAGAAGTGTAGCCGCGTTGCGTTGTACGTGTGAATATTGGTCGAGGCGAAGTGTTAATGTTTAATTTCATTCCTTTAGGTTCCACGGTGTTTGTTGGCTGCAAATTTTCCACTGCAAGAAGAGGCTCGTATCATTGACCAGGAGCGAGCTACAATTGTGAGTAGCCATAACATTTATCTTAAACACTTCCTATTTCATGTCTAACAGTACTTGATTTAACAAATAACCATAAATAAATACAGTGTGGGCACTGAAGTTAACATATGTGATTATACTGCCTAATCTGTCACCGAGTATATTGTTGCAAAGTAATATAAGATCCAAAGTTGTAATTCAGAATAGTTTTCAAAAGAAGGCCATTAGAATTATATACAAGTCTGATTACCCTGAACATAATAGCAAGCTATTAATTAAATCACAAATTCTTCAATTCAAAGATTTGGTAGATTATCAGACAAATAATGTCTAACAGTAATTGATTTAACACATCACGATAAGTAGATTGAGTGTGGGCACTCTCAAGTTAACATATGTGATTATACTGCCTAATCTGTTACAGAGTATGTTGTTGCCGAGTAATGTAGAATAGATCCAAAGTAGTAATCCAGAATAGTTTTGAAAAGGCCATTAGAATAATAAACAAATCTGATTACCTTGAAGATAATAACAAGCTAAGTGTTTAATATGTCCTATGAAGTCAAAATTGGGCACCATTATGTGGTGAAGTTTGGAATTGCATCACATCCAATTTTGCCTGGGAACAAACAGATTTAATAAATCTTAGTCTTAAATAAGCCACTCCTCAAACAAGTAAACTCTGCCCATTTTGCGCAGTAGATGTTCTGTTAATATCTAGTATTTATACAAAGTCATAATTTAAATTGCTTTCATTTAACTAAGCGTTTAATACTTCCTATCAGGTCTCAAGTCAAGATTTGGCAAAATACAATTTCAGCAAATCCAATTTTGCCAGGGAACAAAAATAGATTAAATAAACTAAATAAGTCTTCTTCCCATTAAATAAATCAGAAAAGTCTGTCTTGTAACCAGCCCTCTTCAAACAAGTAAAGTCTGCCCATTTTGTGCCGTGGATTTTGTGTCTATGCCTAGTATTTATACAAAATCATAATTTAAACGACTTCATTCCTTCATTCACTTTGGAAATTTGGAATTGCAGCAAATCGAATTTTGCCAGGGAACAAAAATAGATCAATTAATCTAAATAAGTCTTCTTCCCATTGAATAAATTAAAAAAGTCTTACTTGTTCCCACTCCTTTTCAAAAAAAGTAGTTTAAAACGAGGGCCCTTCACTCAACCTTTAACCCTATTTATTCACCTTCTAGGCTAAGTGTTAAAAGCTAAATGTTAAAGGGTAAGTGTTAGAGGCTAAGTGCCAGAGGCTAGGCGCCAGAGGCGAGTTTTTGTGGGCTGAAGTTTTAGTGGGGTTAGTGTGAACACAATCCAAAAGAATACAACAGAATACAATACAATAGAATATAATACATAGATTAAATTCAATAGCTCTTACTACTTCCCGTTAAATAAATTAAATACGTCTTACTTGTTCCCAATCCTTTTCAAAAAAGTTGTTTAAAACGAGGGCCCTTCACTCAACCTTTAACCTCTACCACCGCACGTCACATTGTGTTGTATCTGTGAATGTTGGTTGTGGCCAAATGATAGTTTTCTTTCATTCGTTTAGGTTCCACGGTGTTTGTTGGCTATATGTTTTCCAATGTCAGAAGGATGAAAATACAAAGTACAACGCTTGGACGTGGGCAAAGACGTCACCGGTGAGTCCTTCCTTCCTATTTATTTACCTTCTAGGTGCTAGAGGCTAAGTGTTAGAGGCTAAGTGTTAGAGGCTAAGTGTTAAAGGCAACACAATACGAACGACACAACACAATACGAACAACTCAACACAATACGAACAACACAATATGAACAACACAACACAATACGAACAACACAACAAAATACGAACAACACAACACAATACGAACAACACAACACATTACTAACAACACAACACAATACGGACAACACAACGATACTGCACTGAACAACACCATACCGCACTGAACAACATGATACCGCACTGAACAACACGATACCGCACTGAACAACACCATGCCGCACTGAACAACACCATGCCGCACTGAACAACACCATGCCGCACTGAACAACACCATCCCGCAATGAACAACACCATGCCGCACTGAACAACACCATGCCGCACTGAACGACACCATGCTGCACTGAACGACACCATGCCGCACTGAACAACACCATGCCGCACTGAACGACACCATGCCGCACTGAAAGACACCATCCCGCACTGAACAACACCATACCGCACTGAACAACACCATCCTGCACTGAACAACACCATCCCGCACTGAACAACATTATGCCGCACTGAACAACATTATGCCGCATTGAAGAACATTATGCCGCACTGAACAACACCATGCCGCACTGAACAACACCATGCCGCACTGAACAACATTATGCCACACTGAAAAACACCATGCCGCACTAAACAACACTATCCCGCACTGAACAACACCATGCCGCATTGAACAACACCATGCCGCACTGAACAACACCATCCTGCACTGAACAAAACCATCCCGCACTGAACAACACCATGCCGCACTGAACAACATTATGCCGCACTGAACAACATTATGCCGCACTGAACAACACCATGCCGCACTGAACAACACCATGCCGCACTGAACAACACCATGCCGCACTGAACAACACCATGCCGCACTGAACAACACCATCCCACACTAAACAACACCATCCCGCACTGAACAACACCATGCCGCACTAAACAACACCATGCCGCACTGAACAACACCATCCCGCACTGAACAACACCATGCCGCACTGAACAACACCATTCCGCACTGAACAACACCATGCCGCACTGAAAAACACCATGCCGCACTGAACAACACCATCCCGCACTAAACAACACTATGACGCACTGAACAACACCATGCCCCACTGAACAACACCATGCCGCACTGAACAACACCATGCCGCACTGAACAACACCATGCCGCACTGAACAACACCATGCCGCACTGAACAACATCATGCCGCAATGAACAACACCATGCCGCACTGAACAACACCATGCCACACTGAACAAAATTATGCCGCACTGAACAACATTATGCCGCACTGAACAACACCATGCCGCACTGAACAACACCATGCCACACTGAACAACATTATGCTGCACTGAACAACACCATCCCGCACTGAACAACACCATCCCGCACTGAACAACACCATGCCGCACTGAACAACATTATGCCGCACTGAACAACACCATGCCGCACTGAACAACACCATGCCGCACTGAACAACACCATGCCGCACTGAACAACACCATGCCGCACTGAACAACACCATCCCGCACTGAACAACACCATGCCGCAATGAACAACACCATGCCGCAATGAACAACACTGTTAGAGATTTGCTCACTCCAACTTATTTTGCAAGAACCAAACAGGAGACAAGCAAGTTCTTTTAGACACCTGCAGGTGGAGAGTCCATTTGTCGCTGTCTGAACAGCGATTATCGAATGAAGTCTGAAAAGTCTCCTTCCTGCAAGGGCATATTTATTAGGAGGAATAGAGTGGGGGTGAGAGTGGACAGGTTTGGTGAACCCCCGGCCTCTGGTAAGATCAGAGCAGGGGGTGTTTTACGATGTTGTGGGAAACAGAACAACTTTGATTGCTTCCTCTGCAGCTGGTCAATCAGTTCAAAAGATCTTAGCACTTTGTTCTACTACTTTTGTTAAGACAGGACAGGCAAGTTTAATTATTACAGGTTACATTCCAACATAATCATAGGATCAAGATAACCTGGAAAACCCTAACATCTCCCTCCTGTTTTATCATATGATTATGTCACCCCAAACAACAAAGACAAGTAAGAAAGAAAAACATATATATATGTATAATGAAGAAAGAAGAATAGGAAAAATAAAAACAACAAACAATGATAGCAACACTTTCCAGTGAAATTGAGGCATTACCTCAACACCCCAGATCAAACTTATTGTGTAAGCGAAAAACCTGCTGGCCAGATGTTATTAGCAGGAAAATTCTTACACGGCCCCGTTGCCACAGGCGACCAGAATGCTATCAATAAAAAATAAAAAGAAAAACACAGAAACAGTACATCATTGTATCCATCACTTGTGAAGCATTTTCGATGGTCAAATCAACAAGTTTCCTTAATACATGCTCAACAGAACAGCATCTACGCAATCCACGTCTCATTATCATTATCACAACTGTCACGTCTAAGAAGTTGTATATGTGCCCGTGTTTTCGTCAGCTGATGATGTTCTAGTCTGTAGGTGAGGTCTGTCACACACACCGGCGCACACACTCGTGTCCAGTTGGCAGGCAGCATCGGACAACTCCTGTGACCACAAAACCATGATCCGTACTGAACAGGCACGTGCACTCATAGGATGCAGGTGAGGCAGTGCCTCTGAACTTCTGGATGAAGTAGGTCCCGTCCGATGGTGCAGCCATGTTGTGGTAGTAGAGCCCTTACACCTTGAAAACGGCTCTCTCATCCTGGCACACAGCGGTGATGTCCAAAGCTCCCATCCAGTTTCCTCCTGGAGAGCAGTCGTCGTTAATGCATTTGTGGGTCCTGCAACCTTGGATGCAACATGTGTAGTCAGCAAGACTTGGAATGGTCCCTCCCGTCGTGGCTGGCCCAGTTCCTTCTTTTGATGACCTCGATGTAGACCCAGTCTCCTGGATTGATGGGGTTGTCGACCTGTGAGGAGGAAAGATCAAGCGGCAGTAAATTTGTCTTTGACACAGTTTGAGCGTCCTGATCATATAATCTGCCAAGGACTGCTCTTCATCTGTTGTTTGCAACTCTCGTAGTCAATTGTAGTGCCCATTTAACTGGCAAATAGGAATGTTTGCGGGAAGAGTTTGAACACTTCCTAATGATTCCCTTTAACCAAAAACTATTTATGACAGGGGCGTTCCCATTTATTGCCTCCTGGTTTAAAAGAGATTGTCTTACCCATGCCTTCTTTCTCCTCACACGCTCGCACCCACACAGGGTGTGAACACACACACACACACACACACACACACACACACACATACACGCAAAGCGGTATCACAGGGGACCCATGGTAGTATCCTGTTGACAGGGGACTTTAGGTTCCAGTCATTTTAACACAACAGAAATATTATTTTGAAGATATTTGGTCATAATATTACTGAAAAAAACCCAAAATGTTTTGATTTGAGGAAATTACAAACAGGGGACGTTCCTCCTTGAGTGACGTTTACATCTCAAAGGGAGGACATCCATGTACTGCAGTAGAGCTGCCTGTATTTATTGTTTCACAAATGGATTGCTAATAGCTTGTTAAGCAAAACAGAAAAACATTTTAAAGTCCTTTCTGACTTTAATATTGTCAAAAAATACAGTCAATACAGACAAGCAAAATGTTAAATACTAATAATAAATTGATTTTGATTTTTACGTATTCAAGAGGGCATTTCTCTTTTAAAAAAAGAGAAAAAAAGTTTGCTGTAGAAGCAAACAGGTAGAGTGGATTCGTGTTTATTATTATATTTAATAAATACCAACGTTTTCATGCAGGTCATATCATATTATTTTTGTTGTATTTATCCGCCACACCTCAAAGACCGGTCCTTGAAAATATTGTTGGTCCGTGGTGCAAAAAAGGTTGGGGACCGCTGCCTTAGGCAGCCTTTCAGACTCAGCTTTAGTGAAGTTTCAAGCTTAACATTGTAGGTGATTAATTAAGTTAATTATACCCTTAAAAAGAAATAAACACTAAATTAAATGTGTGTTTTAAAGGAAATACTTCAGAAATACTTCAGGAGATTTATACTTTTAAAAATTAAGAAAAACAGAAGATCATTTTGAACTCTTTCATGAATCTATTATAGTCAAAAAATGCACGGATTGGACATACAAATTGTGTTTACCTGTTGCCTTTATCTGACAAAGCTTTCTGACATTTAATTTTTGCTGGTACAGTGTCTTTCTATCATACAGGGGACTTGCGCGAAGTTTATATAGTAAAGCGGGGACATGCGCATTGTGAAATGGCAGACAAACAAAATATTACACACTCTGCTTACAAGCTGATTTTTTTTCATACTGAATAGGGCACTTTTCTGTCCATACAAATAATGCATATAGCTGACATTTCCGACATCTCATTTTTGCTGGTACATTGTCAAGACAGGTTGACTTGTGCGAAGTTTATATATTAAAGAGGGTACGTGTGCATTGTAAAATGTTCCGACAAACAAAATATTACACACTCTGCTTTCAAGCTGATTTTTGCAGACTGAATAGGGCACTTTTCTGTCCATACAAATAATGTACATACCTGACATTTCTGACATGTTATTTTTGCTGGTACAATGTCATCCTATCATAGAGGTTGACTTGCGCGAAGTTTATATATTAAAGAGGGGACATGTGCATTGTAAAATGTTCAAGACAAACAAAATATTACACACGCTGCTTTATTGAATTTCAAGCTGATTTATACTTATTGAATAGGGCACTTTTCCGACATTTCATTTTTTGCTGGTGCGATGTCTTCCTATCCTAGAGGGGACTTGTGCGAAGTTTATATATTAAAGAGGGTACGTGTGCATTGTGAAATGTTCAGACAAACAAAATATTACACACTCTGCTTTCAAGCTGATTTTTGCAGACTGAATAGGGCACTTTTCTGTCCATACAAATAATGTACATACCTGACATTTCTGACATGTTATTTTTGCTGGTACAATGTCATCCTATCATAGAGGTTGACTTGCGCGAAGTTTATATATTAAAGAGGGGACATGTGCATTGTAAAATGTTCAAGACAAACAAAATATTACACACTCTGCTTTATTGAATTTCAAGCTGATTTATACTTATTGAATAGGGCACTTTTCCGACATTTCATTTTTTGTTGGTGCGATGTTTTCCTATCGTAGAGGGGACTTGCGCAAAGTTTATATATTGAAGAGGGGACATTTGCATCGTAAAATCTTTACATATGTTAGCATGTGTTATGTTAGAAGGGTGCCGGTTCAATTCCCCCGCTGACCCTCCCTGTTTGCATGTTCTCTCCGAGGCTTCAGGGATTTGCTCCGGGTACTCCGGTTTTCTCCCACATCCCTAAAACATGCTTGATAAAGCCGATTGAGCACTCCAAATTTCCCCAAGGTGGGACTGCGAGTGCGGATGGTTGGTTGTTTCTGTGTGCCCTGCGATTGGCTGGAAACCGGTTGAGGGTGTCTCCCGCCTACTGCTGGAAAGGCTCCAGCACGCCCGTGACCGCCATTGCGACAAAATGGTGCAGAAAATGGATGGATGAATTTTTACATATTGAAGAGGGGACTTTTATGTACAACAGTGTTAATTGCAAGTGTGTATTTATTCGTTAGACTACAATGCTATTTAGTCTTAGTTTTATGTCAGTCATCTGGACTCTTTTAGTCTTAGTCTAGTTTTAGTCGACTAAATATAAATTCTAGTCTTAGTCGACTAAATGGTTCTCCAGAATTCCCAGTCACTGGAAATATCAATCACGCTGGTTGTTGGATTTGGTCCACAATTAGGAAAGCGTGCTATCCGCGCCTCACGGCAAAACCCATAGCCAATCACCTGTTATCCAATGTATTCACTGCATGCTCCTTTTATTTCTTCAGTTTTAGGAAAAGGCCAAGACTTGGGTTTTTTCTTACTGTCAAAAAAAGAAAACAAGTGACTTTCACCCCCCCCCCCAAAAAAAAAAAAATGTTACACTAAGTAAAATAAAGCACTGTTTGACATGATAGACCTGGTTAAGACCAAACTATATATTTTTTATACTCAGAGACCCAATAACCCCCCCCCCCCCTTTGCACTTTGCAACGGAGGGAAGGTAAAACGGGAAGAACCCTCGGACAAACCCTGACTGCAGGTGGGTGGCCATCTGCCTTGACCGGTTGGGTGGAAAGAGACAGCGAGAGACAAACTTAGCACTCATTTATTACACATTTCTCCTTAAGGATGCAATTTTGTTGTGTACAAAGAATTTTATGGCTTTCCAGTCTCGTCCATGATCTTTGAGTGATGGATTTTCATTTAAACATTTTTCACAGTCTTCCTTTCGAGGAACCCTCATTTCTGTCAGGAACTGCTTCAAATGACATTGGATAATGTTTTTTTCTGTCTTTGACCAGGGTATTCTGGATTTCACTGTAAATAAACAAAGAAAGTAAGAAAGTGAATAAATAGATGGATGGAAATGATTATCATTCAATCTTCTTAAACAAGCACATTACACAGGCATTATTAGTCATCCATTTTCCTTGTTAACAAATGTCAAACAAAGTGTTTGATTTCAAGGAGACAATATATTTTAGAGTCACTACACTAACACACCCTTTTGTTTAGATGGCTGTCCCCCAACTGCCTCTCTTGAAGTAGCAACTGTTTCTTTACCTTCCTCTGAGTTTTCTGAAATCACATGATCAACGATAAGACGTTTGCACTTATTGTGATTGAAAGTCACAATGCAGATGTAAATAATGAATGAATATTCAGTGAAAACTTACTTTCTTGACTTTTGAGAGTGGGCCTCTCAGACGGAATGTCCTTCCTCTCAGAGTCATCCGGCTCCTCTTCAGCTGAAACTAAATATTTTAAATCAATACTTGTGCACTAAAAGTCATTTTCCTTTGCTTTGTTTAGTAATAAGTGTAGCAAGTTATTGAAACCCTATACTTACAGTTTATGTTTGGCATTAAGCCCTCCAAGGTCTGTCCTTTGAATTGCCCCACTCCACTTTCCATGGCATAGATGAGTCTACTGACTTTTGCTGTTTGCAAGGTCTCTTCATGCAGTCTGTAGTATTCCCTATGGACTTCAATATCATGGCCCATGAAAGTTGCCAGCTGATCAAGCTCATGGCTTTTTAGATTTAGCAGCTGTGGAACAGTAGCCACATGTTTTCGCAATTTTGTGGACGTTATATTTTCTGGCCGTTCTGCTCCACAGGCCTCTGCAAATCTTTTTAGAGTATCACATCCACGAATATTCCCCTCAGAACCAAAATGGGTGCGGGCAAAGATGTAGGGGTTGTTTGGGGCAATCCCAACCTCTTCCCTTGTTTTGAGGAGAAGATCCACAGATTCCTTGACATCAGGAGGGAACAACACTGGAACTTTGCGGCCTCTTTTCCCCTCTATTTCTACCCTGGTGAGATGATTGCACAGATTCTTCTCCAAAGGGGATAGACTGTTCAGAATGTCATCCTGCATGCTTTTCTTGTTTCTGTCCAGGTATGATTTCAACTCCATCCGCGACACTTCTCCTTCACGACGCCAATTGAATATTATAAGCTGTGACAGAGTTATTTGAGACAGTTCACTCCATGCCTTTGTCGATGGATGGTCGATGAGTGCTTTTTTGTTAGCTTCTTCAAGGCATTTCAGATGATCACGAAGCTTTTTGATGTCCTCGGATAAGGGCAGTGTTTGGGGGTTGTTCCATTTCTTCCGATAAAGTGTTTTCAGAGCATTGGATGACACAAGCGTTGACCACTCCATTTCGATTAATCGCAGGAATTGATCTGCTCTTTCCTGTAAGCCGTGGTCCTGCTGACGCAGAGCCTCTCCTTGCAAAATCTGTGCCACCGTAACAAGGGAATAGCGCAGTTTCACCGGTGTTGAAGGAACGGCATATCTGTTTGTCAAGTCATTGAACCCATTCATACTTTTCACAGCCTTGAGTACAGTGTTGAACTTCCCTGGGTGGATTAAATCCTTCAGAAAGACAATGTCTTTGTCGATTTCCCTTGCCTCTAGGACAAGTCTGGCAAGTTCCCTCATCTTATTGCGCATGTCTGCCCGATATCGGCTAGACTCGCCATTTTTTAGAAACATCCTCTCTCCCAGTGAGATTATCAGCGTGTCACTTTTCACCACTTGAGTAACATGATCATATGTCATGTCTCCAAGAACCCGTTTCAGTCCGATGGAAATGGAGGTGTCAGTGGGCAACAACATGGAGCAAGCAGCTTGAACTTTTCTCCTCACTGGTCCATCTTCTTTCACTCGCAATTTGCAAATTTTGATATGTCGCCAGATGTCAGATTTGACATACATAGCAAAGCAAAACTTGCATGGCAAATAGTCTGCAGCTGTTGAGGGATTTGTTGCTTGCCTTCTTGGCACGATTTGTCCATTTCCAGATGCTAGTACTTCACAGTTATGTTGGTAGTTTCCTTGATTCCTCACTTTGGTCAATAAACAATTACGCTGGCTTGAGCCTTTCTTATGCATCAGTGCCTTAGCTATGTCAGGTTTATCGCAATGTTTCTGCATCAGATGCCTTGCAATTTTTGCAAAAGGTTTCTCGCAATAAAGGCAGTAACGGGCAGTTCTCCCACCATCACGGTACCCGAAACGGGACTGGTGGTGGACCCGGCGCCCGCAAACAGTCTAGTGTACATTAAGATGCCCCACACTATGCTGCATAACACAGTTCGCGCAGCCCACGGTGTCACGTACAGCTTTGTGGCCGTGCAAGACTCTGTTCCGGGCACTTACAAGCCTGTGGATCCGGAGCACTATGTCGTCTGTCACACCCCTCCGAAGGACATTGCAGTGCAGCTGTCGCCCATCGACGGTTGGGGCCCGGACATTAAGTGGACACTGTTTGTGTCGCTGTCCGCGTACAGCACCACAAACACACCAGTGTTTTGCTCATGACGAGAGACTGTATTCGAATCTCCCCGATCGACAGTGCGCATACGAGATGTACAAAGGCCTCGGGGCATCACCTGTACAAGTTGAGTCTCCCCAATCGACAGTGCGCATATGCGATGTACAAAGGCCTCGGGGCATCGCCTGTACAAGTTGAATCTCCCCAATCGACAGTGCGCATGTGTGATGTACAAAGGCCTCGGTACATCGTATAGGCACTACCATGGCAACACCCAAGAGGAACCGATCCAACCTCTATACGACATGCACCACGTGCATGCGGAATACGCGGCACGACATAGCGGAGTATGCCCGAAGAAAAGGATTGGAGACCACTATTAACGGTCGGGATATGACAAAGTCCGAGATGTGCGCCATGCTGTTTACGGATCGGGTACCGCAACAACGGGTGAGCATAGACAATGCCGTTAGGACTCACAGTCAGGGGCAATTGCAGAACATGTGCCACAAAGCTGTACGTGACACCGTGGGCTGCGCGAACTGTGTTATGCAGCATAGTGTGGGGCATCTTAATGTACACTAGACTGTTTGCGGGCGCCGGGTCCACCACCAGTCCCGTTTCGGGTACCGTGATGGTGGGAGAACTGCCCGTTAGCTTCTTGCACAGCTCTGCGTGGGTGTACGGGCGCCCGGTATCTTCATTTCTCACATCGATGTTACGTTCTTTGCACATGGCGACCACTTGTCTTATAGACATCGTTCTCATGCACTCACGCATACTTGGAATACGTTGGACGCTGCCACTGCTGCTGCTGCTGCTGCTGCTGCTGCTGCTGCTGCTGCTGCTGCTGCTGCTGCTGCTGCTGCTGCTGCTGCTGCTGCTGCTGCTGCTGCTGCTGCTGCTGCTGGCCACCGCGGGCCGATGCGAGGCTGATGTAACGGTACTGGTCTGCGGTGAGCCCGAGAGTCTGGCCACTATGGCCGCTTTGTCAACGGCTCTGCCCCTGTCCATGATCACAATATCCGGATCGCTGCACATAAACTGGAGTTGAGTAGTGTTGTATTTTACCAGGACGCGATCCACAGCCTCATCGTGGAGTGGGTGACTCATGGTGCAGTCGTTTTCATTAGGCTGAACTGTCTCTTGGAGCGTGCGTTCGGCCGGGTGAAACAACATCTCACACAACGCGTGCTTAGTCAGGGTGGTGGGCCCCAGGCCGCCCACAGTCTACGAGGAGTATGTTCTCGCGAGCGAGGGCTGCCGCTGTGATATCTTTGGCGCCATTATGGCCGTGTGGATACACATGGGTCCCGCGTCAGACACCTTGCTCTCTTTTGCTCAGTACCTATGTGATCGCTATCTCACGAGAAGGCTACCAGTACCAGCACAATAGTCACGGTCCCAATTATCAAGGGTATCAGCATGGACATGGGCTGAAGTGGAGGTGCAGGCGCAGGCGCAGGCGCTGGCACTGGTGCTGGCGCCGGAGGTGGAGGTGGGGGTGGGGATGGGGGTGTTGGTGGAGGTGGGGGCAGCGGCTTGGGCCCGTGGCCGTCAAAGTTGCAGTTGATAATGTTCTTTACATCTTCGATGGTTACAGCACCAGTATGCACCATCTGATAGGCAACTTCACATACATTTGCCGGGCACGTGGGCTTGCGCACCGCACTAGGCAGCAGCTGGTTGACGGAGTCTGCGCATGGGGCATACCAACAACCGTCGTTGAACACCTTCATGGCTTTGACTTTTGCGTAGGCAGGATCGCGTGTTCGCATGGCGCACTTGCAGTCCGCCGAGGTCGGGTTGGGCACGCAGTAGCCCTGGATGAAGGCATCATTGTTGGGCGGGTGTAGGTTATTGTACCATTTGCTGCACCAGTTTGAACCGGGACCAGTTATCTTAGATGTGATGGTACCATCAGCGGTGCGTGTGGGCACGCTACAGTAGTTTGAGTTGAGTGTGAGCATTGAAGTGGCATTGTCACTACGAGAGCCAAACAGGTCAGTGGAGCGACTCAATTGATTCTCTGTGTCTACATACTCCATCTTGTACGTGAGTGCAAGCTGGGGGGCCCTTCCATGGAACTGTGCACCTATCACAGGGTTGATGCCCTTTGAGCTCAGGCCAATCTGGCCGTCCCTGGTGCTGGCTGCCATGCACGTGGGCTGGGAAGTGCAGAAGCCGCCGCAGCACGAGGCTTGCCCCAATTCCCAGTCGCGCACCCCGTTGTGCATGGGACACTCCCTACGTCCTGTAAATGCGCTGCACCAGCCGCATGCGCACGGCGCGTCGGTGGGCACGGCTGCACCATCGCGGTCTATCTGAGTGCGAAACAGGGTTACAGTTGACGCCATCTTTTAAAGACCCGACACGCTTTAAAATAGCAGTCATGAAAACAGTTTTAGTTACACTGGGTTTTATTATGCTGATTGTATGGTGTTACATCATGTGGTCCAACCAGCGTACGCTCATAAGGTACGTAGAGAACAGCAAAAACAAAGCTAGAGAGGACGACATAGAGGGGTGCGATGACTGCACCGCCTAGGACATCACACCCCTGTCAAGGAACGACTGGCCATGGGTCATCGTTTGTTTATTGACTCTGCATGCCGCCAGCATGGGAGGCTCCTTGTAAATGTGCACAGCACAGCGGCTGTAGCGGGGTTGGCATTGGCCGAAGCGTGGACCTGTGCCTCCACAGTGAAGGTGTGCGCCATGACATGTGAATACGCCCTCTGCGCCACCACGTCGCTGGGTGTGGCAGTGCGACTCACACTAACGCTCTCCAACTGGCTAATGGCCTTCTGCACGGTGGTAGGCCTATACAACTGCCTCTTGGCTACGATGCCCGGGGGCGCATAGGCGCCATCAACCGACACACGCTCCTGTATGTAGTGTCCTACGCCCAGTGTGGGCCTGTGGAATCTGCGACTCGCCATGTCAGGCACCCCGTACACGTGAGTGTCGGCCAACGGTACAATACGACTGCCGGGCCCCACCGACTCTGGCACTAGAGGCATGCCCCCGGTGATAGCCTGACGTGAGTACAGCTGCTTGTCGCTTGCCTCGTGTCCTTCCGTCTGCTGGTGAGAGATGTCTGTGAACTTGACACCGTCGATAAAGGGCTTGTTGCCGTGGGACGTGACATTAATGGAGCCGCGTACCGGGGAAAGGCCCAGCACTACAGCGTGGGCACCGCCTGGGTCTATGGGACTCCTTGCCACGAGCGCCAAGGTCACATCGGGCATAGCCACAGTGTGCACCGACGATGCGGCATAGTTGGGGTGTTTGAGAGAGACGTAATCATTGTTGGCTACGCGCCAGGCTTCTTTGGCCACATCCACAAAAACCCGCTGCGTCTTTAGAGTTGAGGTGGGCCTGGGCCGGGGGCCCCTTGTCACCTTGGGGATCCTGGGTGTTTCGTGCCTGAAGCTCGTTTTGGTGGCGAGCAGGGCGCCAGATATCATCGTCTTGTTTTCATGTGACGGCTCTCACATATGCGTACATATGCGAGCCCCGTTCAAAGAGTATACATCTAAAGCGCAGCCTCCTCAGTTCCACCACACAGCGGGCCGCTCCCACACGGTGATGCAGCGGCACATGGGCCCCGAGTAAACACACGCGGCCACGTTGATGTCGGCGGTCCATGACCCTGGCGGAATAGCCGGGTCGCCGTTGACAAGGGCCACGGCCTCGCTAAACCTGAGCACAACACAATACTGCGTGTCTTGTTTACGTCGGTCATTGTCCATTTCGAATTAGGTGGGCGGTGTGCGCCTCACGCAGCAGTCCACCGAACAGTAGCTACGTCCGGCCGAAATCACGGGCCGCCCCTCTGTGATGGCAGCGCGACACCCAACGCAGACTACGCCATTACCGAGGTACAGCCTGGTAAATATGATCCTCCTTAGAGACTCTATAACTTCCTCGGGACCGTCCATCTGCCGCTCAGTGGGCTCCTCGGCGCGGTACGGCATGGGGCTGGTTGTACCTGGTACGCTTGGCAGCGGACCCGGCCATGGCACACTACGTGCCATGGTGAGTGGTATTCACTTGGGTATGCGGCCATTGGCTACATCATCCTCTATGGCCGGGTAGAGCTGCCGAGCCATTTCCCGAAGGCTAGCCAACTTCTGCTCTAACTGGGCCTGCGCTGAGGCGTCGGTCAGCGCAGCGTACTCTCCATGAGCCCCCGATGTTATAAATGCGTCCTGCGGTCCAGCGTATTCCTGACGTATGAACCCAGCCCTATGAGTGTGGTCGGGTTCCAGTAGAGGATATAGATTGGCCCAGGCCGCGGGCAGGTTGCGCACCCCGCAGCCCTGGTCCACTAGGCGCGATACGTACGCGCTCAGGTCTACGTCAACAAACAAGGCGTTGAACATGAGCTTGGCTGCCGCTAGGGCCGAGACGCGCGGACGATGCACTGGGTAGCCCAGGTACCTGGCAGCTGCCTTGTACATGGCCTCGGTCTCCAAAACCACTCTTTTGTCTCTCAGGATGTAGTACACGGGATTTTCCGGGTCATAGCGTCGTTGCGTTGTGGGCTGCAGCAAGTAGTACGTTCCACCTGCGTGCCCGCTACGCTCGCCGCATGTCTCGTGGTCGCGCGTGGACAGCACACCCATGTCGCCAGCCTCCGGGTACCAGGGAACGGCCGTGACCAGAGCGGCCGCCACAGTGCGTATTACGCGTGCTTGCCACTTTAGTTTAGCGGCTGCCAGCTTCTCCGCGTTGGCCGTTTCCAGCTCCCTGAACACCACGGCCAGAGGCTGGTCCGTGGCGTCGGAGCGTTGCAAGACCTTGAGCGTAAAGGACGCCGGGTACTCTTCGATCAACCTGTTTAGCGTGGGGTCGTTCCTCGCCCTGAGCGTGGCTACGGACACGTCCATCTTTTTACAAATCCATGCCCAGATACTGAACATGGGGTCCACGTCCACGTGGGCTGCCAGTTTCTCATTAAACTCGGCCATGAACCCAGCCTTGTGAGGCGAATCGCCCAGGGCCTTAATGTCAGCCAGGATGTTTGTGTGTATGACCTTCATTTCATCGGCCTTGCGCTGGTACGTGTCCTCCTGCTGCCTGTAATAAGCATATGAGTACCTGAGGCTCACGTAATGTTCTTTGGTACCAGGCACCTTCTCGGGAGGCGGATCTGTAGACGCTGCGCTGGCCCTGAGCTCTTCCTCGCGCTCAGCGATCTCACGCTTCTCCCTCCTCTGCGTCTCCTCCACGCGGCGCCGGGCCGCCTCTAACGTCTCGGAACACTCCTTGTCCATGGACACCTTGTCCACTTCGGTGGCCATTCCGGCCTTTGTGGTGATGGGGAACGGGTGTCCCATCCTTACGGTGTACACGGGCAGACTGTTGTCTGTGTTACGTACAATATCCCTGGCGATGGCCGCGGCCGCGTCTGCTGACTCAGCCACACCCCGTACTTTGCACACCGCAAAAACGCTCTGCGACCTGAGGCGCGCAGCCATGGCCGCCAGCCTGTCCGCCGCGGCCGGGACCTCAGCAGACAGGGCGTCCAGCTCGAGAGACATGCTCTCGTTAAAACCCGCGGCCAAGAAAGAGACCAGGGCATAGGCCGGTTGGCCAGCGATAGCTGGGTCAGCGTAGGAGGAACCAACCTGAGGTAACATCTTTTAAATACACCTGTGTTTGGACACTATGAGGAAAACGAAATCCTGGTTGTCGCGGCCCAGCTTCCAGTGTATCGGACTGTAGTCTATGGGCTGGCCGACACGGCACGGGATTCCACAGCACCCGAGCTTGCCGTCCTCGGTCGCCTCGTGCACCACCAGGATATGCTTGAGCTGGGACACGGCGTACACGCCCGTGTCAAAGATGTAGGCCACCGTGGCCGTTGTCAGGCAGGGAACAAGGCGGAGGACTCGGATGCAGAGTCGTTTCTTTCTCTGATTTATTCCAGCACACACACTGATCAAAAGTACAACTCAAAACGCCTCTTGCGAGGGAAACACGTGGCAAAAAGTTCAAACAAAAGCGTCGCACTGGGGCGAGACAAAAAGGCTATGGGGATCAAGGCACTAACAAAAGGCGTCGCTCTGTGGTGAGACAAAAAGGCTATGGGGATCAAGGCACGAACAAAAAGCGTCGCTCTGTGGCGAGACAAAAAGGAGGAATCTTACTGAGAGCTCGGACGTCAAAGAATCGCTGGTGGTCGGGACGAGGCAAGACACACTGGCACAAGACAAGGGGAAGACGCGGACTAAATACACACAAAAGGGCTGGGAGGCAGGTGCTGACAATTAGTGCCAATCACGCCGGTGCCACAATCGGGATCGGGGAAGACAAGACAACCAAACACCGAGGAAGGAAACACGAACTGAAACGGAAGGGATGACAAAATAAAACAGGAAGTAAAGTTACGACACCGACGAGACAGAAAACCGGAAAAATAAACGCGACCGCATGACAGCCGTGCCATCCTCCATGGGCACCTGGACGTCCACGGTGTACTCGACCGGCACCTGGACACCCCGGCCATTTATAGCGCAGCCCGTGACGCTGACTATGTTAATGTCCCGGATGGTTGACACTATGCTATGAGGCACACCCTCGCAGTATTTGTTGTACTGCGTGACCATTATGTGCTTGGTAATCAGAGACCTGGACATGTGGTCGTCACCATACCGCCGGGACAATACGCTCAAGGGCACGTTAATCGTTCGTCGAACCAATGGCATTTTTTTTTTCACATATACGTCATGGGGGCACCAGGTATAATAAATGACAGACAAGAGTATAGGGAATATGCTTTTATTACGATATGCCGTCGACATGTGATGGACCTCACTATACAGACCGTATGGTCACAGCACTACATAATAGCAAATACTGTAACCGGGCAGATACAGCAATCCAACATGGCAGTTGCTGGGCCTGTATCTACAAGGGCACCACTGCCCGGTGAACCGGGGCGTCACGGAGATTACCTGGTACCGGTGAGAAGCTCGGCGCCCTACCTACTCCATGGTGTGGGTCCATGACCAATGTCACTGCCCCTTTTTGCCCATTGCTCGTAGTGATATTTGGTTTTGGTGTAATAGTAAAAAACTTTATGATAGGTTGCCTTTAAACAGCTCTGGAATTTGCGCTTTGGTAGGCCTATTGTTTCCTGTTCATTTGATACCAATGTCTTATGATCTAACATCTTTTGCTAAGTCCGTAGTGCCCGAATACTGGCCGAGAACGAAGCGAAACGCCGAATGGCAGGGCGCAGTTAATCCAACTTACATAGACGCCATTGGTGTTCCTAGAGGAGTACCGGATGAGTATAAGCTGGTGAATCAGATAGCAGCTGGTTTTGAATCCGCCCTGTGTTGGTGGTGTACTCTTAACAAAAATGTTGACAGGATTAACTACATCCACTACAACGTGCAGAGGCTTGGAAACTGGACCGAGGCGAGTTTCAAGGCGGTCCACTCCCAACTGGCCGCTACTTCCCTCATGGCTTTCCAGAATCGAATGGCCCTTGACATGCTACTCTCAAAAGAGGGCGGTGTCTGCGCCATGTTTGGTGAGCAATGTTGCACATTTATTCCAAATAATACTGCAGCCGACGGAAGCCTGTCCCGGGCCCTTGAGGGTCTGAGGACCTTGAATGGGAGGATGAAGGAACACAGTGGGGTGAACACAGAGGTTTGGACCGACTGGTTGAATGTGTTCGGAAAGTACCGCACCCTGGTTTCCTCGGTCCTGGTCTCCATTGCCGTTTTCTCTGCCATTTTGACCCTGTGTGGATGTTGCTGCATTCCTTGTCTCCGATCCTTAATTATTAAGCTAATTACAACTGCTATCTCTCCACCAGCTGAGACTTTTCCGTTACTCCAAAGGGATGACCTTTCGATCGACGGGAGTTCTTTCTCTAGTGACGACTCTGTCAGCGAATCCATTGTGGTAAACCTGTCCGATTTGTTTCGTGACTCTGGCTTTGACGATTAAGACTCAATTTCCTCCCAAGTGTAAGTTAGTTATTGCGAAATGTGATCCCTTGGCTGAAAATCTTTTGAAGTGGCCATCTGGGTGATAAGTTAGTCCCCGAGAACTTATGATAAACAGGGGGGAATTGTTAGAAAAATTGTATATATATATGTTATCATGCGTTCTCTAATGAGTACTTATTCACAATATTACTGTTCAGTATGCTTGCTGCTTTGCCTTGCTTATTCTTATCTTGTACAACAGAACAGAAGGATTACGGCTGGGTCAGGGGCGAGATGACGGTTGTGTCAAACAAGATGCTGCTGACAGCTCAGCGTCCACCAGAACAGATCGTGAAAACAACACGTCAAACAATGCGTCATGAACCTTCTGATCTTCCTTAAAGAACATCACTTTCTCTTTTTATCTCTCGGAATATCGCTTAAACTGTTTTGCTGATATAGCCATATCTGCACACAACAATTTGCGCGTTACTTTTTGTTTCTTTTCTTACGAGACGAAGCCACAATCTCTTTCCCCCCCCCTTAAGGGCTAATCGTCTCACACTGTGGGTAGGGCATTCCAAATAAAAAGAGCGAGGAGTGTAAAACAGATTTTTAGTGTAGTCGGATTGCTGTAAGTCTGAATGCACTCCTCGCGAGAAAAGACTCAATATTCTGCCTCACTGGTTTTGTCTGCTGATCCTTTTGCTGATTTTGAACCTAACATTAACTGTCATGGTATTGGCCACATCGACTATAGCATCCAGTAGCTCGCACACGTTGTACGTGTTGGTGGTGGGGTCCAGGGTGGCCGCGGCCAGGATCTCGTCCACGTACCGACCGTATCCCACTTGAGTGTAAGGCACGGGCAGGGTGTGCGACAGCATGTCCTCGGGTTCACCCTGCCTGAACACCCTGTTCTTGAAGTCAAACACGCCGTTACAGAAGGCTATGATGTTGGGATTTGTGTTGAGGCGCTGCGCAAAGTCTTCGACGTAAAACAGTTCAGCGCACTCGCGCATCACGCTCGACTTGAACGGTGACGAACCCAGCTGCGCAGTGTTGCGGTGAAGCGCTTTGAGGTACCCCTCGTCGGGCTGTGGCACCAACTCGGCCGCCACCATGGACAGGTACTTGTTAAGCACCGTGTGTATGGGGCCTGTCTCAGACGATATTAGGCTACGCACCACGTTCATACCCTTTTCGTTCCACACAGAGCCCTGGAACTTGTACCACACTTCGGTTTTGATGTTGGCACACACATAGTGTGTGGCCAGAGCACTGTACATGATATTTGCCAGCCCCACGTGTATCAGCTTGAGCCTGTCGGTGGCCATCCATCTCTGGTGCGTCCACTCGTCGTACTCCTGGGAACTGTACTGCTTGGCCAGGTACCGCAGTGTGCCTATTGTGTACATATTGGGCCTCATCTGACGCTCCCACATGTCATGGCACGTACCCGCATCAAACTTTCGAGCACATCTAGCGCTGAAGGACATCCACAGCCGCAGGCCGTCCTGGCTGCCCTCAGTGAGCTGGTGGAGGCAGAAGCCTACCTTGAGCCACACGTTACGGTCTTCAGCCGCGCGCTCGGGCAGCATATTCACCAAACGCTTGATGTCCGTAAACCTCGTTCTGTCCTGAGGGGCGGGCGTCTCTATTTCCATGGGCTGCTGCAAGAGCCGGTGTTGCTGCTGCGGGGCTTGGGACACGGTGCACACGAGCCTACGCTTGTACCTGAAGCGACCGTACGGCACGACCGACAGCATCTTGCGCAACAGCGTAACGGGCGCCTCGTCAGGGCCGACGGCCAGGTTGCCCGAGCTCGGGAAGCGGTAGCCATCCCATGGCGCTCCCTCGACGGGTCGCCTGTTGGCCTCATACTGGCCCGTAACGGTGTACGCCGTGCCGTTGGGCTTGCACGCACCGTACAGCAACCAAGCATTGCTACAGCTGAGGGTGTCTACGTCAGGAAACTTTGTATCCAGGGGCTTTATTATGTATTCGGTTAGAGCGTGTGTGTCGGCAAATATCTTTGTGTACTGCATGTGGAACCCCTGCTTCACGTTGCCCTGTGAGTCACACCGGATCGGTCGGGCCACCTCCCCGGCGTGGTCCAGTTTCTCCAGCAGCACAAACGAGCAGTCCTCGGACCTAATGCCCCCATCACGCATTGCCCGAGCAAGTGCACAACCTCTCTATGCACAGGCATAACATGGGAGTCTAGTGTGTATAGGTGTTCTTCTGTTTCGGACGCTCTGAGGTCCACATCTATAGTGAGCATTGTATCGTGGGGCCTGCATTCTGCCCAGTGTATGGGTTCGCTAGTGCGCTCTAGAAAGTGCCACAGCTCCGACACCTTGTGGTCATCTATTATGTATGCCCCACCGGTGAGGAGTACATGGGTACTGCCCCCGGAGTCACCAAACTGCTGTCTATCGGGAGCCAGAAACACACTCAAAGACATTGTTTTATGACACATAACCAACCAAACAGGTGCCTTTTATTAGGAATCAAACGTTATTCGGTGGTCACCCTGATGTACAGGCGGCCTCCGACGAGGTACCGGGAATTAAGGGGGCACATACGTGCGCATCCGATGGGTGTGTTGGAGTGGCCCTTGGGCCTCTGGACCGCCTGGTCATTGGGGCTGGGTGTAAATGAGGTCGCTCCGAGAAGCACCCCTCCGTTGCCCAGTACTTCAAACCTGACCCTCAATCGGCATGGCCATATCAGCAGCGCGTCATAGGGCCCCTGGAGCATGACGAGAAGGAGGGATATGTGCGTGCCTTTGCCAGGCCCTTCGCCGTTCGGGTACAAGCGCAGGCACATCTTGTAGCCCATGCGACTGGAGTAGAACGGGTGCGACGTTATGTGCTCGGGCCCCAGCCTCCTGCACGTGTCAAGGTCTTCCACGATCCACACCATGGTGCCTGAGTACACAGTGGCCTGAAGTTCGCACAGGTGTGTGGCCAGGGATCTGTTAACGGCCATCTGGTCTTCGAGCAGGCCCTTTAGCTTCTGCACTTCTTCGGACAGGAAGGGCAACAACAGGTCTGTCAGCCTCTGAGCCTCCACCATAGACTCCCGGTTAACGCACCAGTGCGCTCTCTTGACCGCGGCGGCGTTGCAGTGCGAGCACGATATGAGTTCGTGATTGCACCGGTTCTCATGGTCGTCCACTGTGCCGACCCAGTCACACCCGCTGTGCTTGCATTTAGCCGGCATGGCTGTGACCTCCATGCCCATAGCTATGTTGGGAAACTGCTCCTCCACTGCACAACCGCACGTAGGACACATGGCCTCGTCCATGCACTCTTCACACACGCGATGTCCGCACCCCAGTTGTATGGGCCGCTGGAGTACGTTGCGGCACTTGGCACACATGTGCCTTGCCTTGGGTATGACGCACAACTCCATGCCTTTAAAAAATGCTGTTTTATGCAGAGAGCACTCACCCCAACAGAATCAAATCCCTGATCGAACTGTTGTACGCCAACACCGACACAGTGTACTTTCGTATCTCGGAAACGGGTATGCGGTTTGTGCACGTCATGAACGACGTGCACATCTCGGCCAATCTACACGCCGAAGGCTTCGATACGTACAAGTACGACGCGCCCAGTGACGCGCTCTACGTGGGCCTGGGGCAGCACACAGCACGTGACTTTAAGACAGTGCGTAAGGGTTCACGCGTTTGTTTCAAGCTTCATGGAGCGGAGCCCATGCAATTTGAGGTGCAGGTGGGCGCGCAGGGTGGTAGCAGTGTCACCTTTATCACGGCCGTGGAGACGTATGCCCCGGAGTTTGAGCGCCCTCGTGACGTTCGGTACCACGGCTGCTTCATTCTACCCACTGCCGACTTTTCCGCCATGTGCCGGGGTTTCAAGCCGGGCACTATGACTATTGACGCTGTGCTGGAGAAGCAGGTTAGCATGTCCATGTGTATTGAGGGCTTCAAGACAAAGACGTACCGCTTTGGTACGGCCACGGACAAGCGCCCCGAGTACCACGCTGAGGTATCCTCCGACCGCATCCTAAAATTGGCCAAGATGGCAGCATTTGCAGACAGCAAAGAGGGTGTGCGAATGTACATAGGTGACCTAATCAAGTTCGTGGCAACGTGCAAGCTGGGTACTGTTGAGGTGCACATAGACGTTACTCGTTAGTGAGCATGTACTTAATGTCCCTGTCTATGATACGAATAGCCAGCTGGGCTGAGTACGTCTGGTTGTTCATCAGTGTGATTGTGCATTTGTACAGTCCGGTGTCAAACCGGTTGGGTCGGGCTCACCGCAGACCAGTACCGTTACATCAGCCTCGCATCGGCCCGCGGTGGCCAGCAGCAGCAGCAGCAGCAGCAGCAGCAGCAGCAGCAGCAGCAGCAGCAGCAGCAGCAGCAGCAGCAGCAGCAGCAGCAGCAGCAGCAGCAGCAGCAGCAGCAGCAGCAGCAGCAGCAGCAGCAGCAGCAGCAGCAGCAGCAGCAGCAGCAGCAGCAGCAGCAGCAGCAGCAGCAGCGTCCAAAGTATTCCAAGTATGCGTGAGTGCATGAGAACGATGTCTATGAGACAAGTGGTCGCCATGTGCAAAGAACGTAACATCGATGTGAGAAATGAAGATACCGGGCGCCCATACACCCACGCAGAGCTGTGCAAGAAGCTAACGGGCAGTTCTCCCACCATCACGGTACCCGAAACCGTTACAAAGTGCATGAAGATCCCCATAGAGGACATTCGCAACAAGTGTGATGAATTGGAAATATCCCCCATGTCGCCTACCACGGGCATGAAGCGTAACAAGAACAGATTGTGTCAGCTGTTGGTGAGGGCTGTGCATAGTCCCACACAGCGTAGCCCGTCGCCTCAGCGGCCCTTGGAGGAAAGTCTCTTGGCGATTGAGGAGAGCGCTGAGATGGAGATCCAAAGACGATCCAACACGGACAACAGCGCCCCGGTGCAACAGCCCCTGTGTGAAAGTCCGAGAAGACCACTAAATGACGACAGCCCTCCGGTGGCGAGCCCCAGCATGGACGGCAGCTCGAGAGGGCCACTGGATGAAGACAGCCCTCTAATGGCAAGCCCCAACACGGACGACAGCTCCCCGGTGCGACGGCCACTGACCGAAGGTCCAATGACGCCCGTCAGCCCAGACAGTCCTATGGTGCGAGCCAGGCAAAGCCCGTCGAGATCCCCGACCAGGACTCTGATGATACCCGACGGCCCAGACAGCCCTCTGGTGCGAGCCAGGCAAAGCCCGACGAGGCCCCTGACCGAGACTCTGATGACATCTGACAGTCCGCTGGCGGACTACAGCTACAGTACACGGCCCCGGTCTAACAGCCCCGTTGCGGGCTCTCCGGTGCAGCGGCCCCTGACTGAAAGTCCAACGAGGCCCGTTAAGCCATTGGTGGACTACGATAACAGCCCGTCTAGCAGTCCCTACTCCATAGGCACCGGTCCGTCATGTTCCATCGTTACTAGTCCGGTGTCTACCAAGCGACCCCTTGATAACGAAGCTTCACCTCTGGCGAAGCGTGTGCGGTTCGAACCCACGCACACGCCTGTTCCTCTACGCAGCCTCCGGGAGTGGACCGATATGGTCGCCATCATGTCGGAGCGCGAGTTGCTGAACCGTTGTTTGGAAGGCGGTGTGCCGGTCAATGATCCCAGGACGGGGCAGCGCCATAGCGTCGCACAACTGCGTGACGAGCTGCTCGAACAGGTAGCCGAGGAGCTACGCGTCTCACAGAGGTCATTTGAGGAACCCCTGTACGGCACCGAGACTCTGGAGGACCTGAAGAGAATGTGCGCAGCCGCACATATTTCCTTGCGGGACTGTAACATGGAGTATCGTTCTGCCGACAAGCTCAAAGACTTGTACGTTAAACACCTGGGTGATGCGTGGCTTTGGCCCAGCATGGATGAGATAGAACGGTTGATGTCCTCCGAGAGCCCCGTGACCATTAAGATGCGGGCGCGTGTTTACAAGCTCGTCTACAACTATGATGGTGGATCCCGGCCCCTCTCGGAGATTGCCCGTGATGTGCTGTACGAGCAAAAGAGCGCCGAGCGGCGCGCCCTATACGACTCTTGCGACGAGCAGCGGAGCCGGTGCAACATCGATAGCTTCAACGAACACTCGCGACTCCCCCTTGGGAACGACCAGTGCCCCAGCCCATGATCAACACATCTTCCATCTTTTCTACACTACGTGACAACACACCCGTAGTGGGACCTTACAACACGGTAGTGAGTTGCGCCATCCCGTACCCTGAGCTGGGCCAGGAGATCCGCCCGCAGCCCGAGAATACGACAGCGCGCCCGTTGTACGGGGCCCTGGTGAGACCGCTGAATCTACCAGTGGACATCTTGCCGGGCGGCTTTGACAATGTCATCGCTTACACCAGCATCGAGGATATGCCCCTGCAGTGTGTTAACGAGGATAACGTTCAGAAGACATACACACCCTATGCGCCCGTGTGTACCTGTGTTAAGCAGTACGCCTTGGACGCAGTCCACGATGTGATCAGGCCCCCCACGACTCAAGAGGAACAGCTCTTGTCTGTGTACGAGCCCATGAGCCCCGAGCAGCTGGACTATTACAGAAGCGTGACACCCAAGCTCAAGCTCTCTGATAGGTACTACGCCCCATACACGCAGAACGGTGTGCAGGTGCCCTGCATCATGCATGTCGAACACTACAAGAAATACATAAACGACGTGCTGTACACTTACGATAAGCGTTGTGGTGCAGACTGGCGAGTGCTACTGGCCCACGGCAGTGTGGGGCAAAATCAGGACTGTGTGCCCGCATCCCCCGTGCCCCCACCCCTGACGCCACGCGGCTCTCCCAGACCAATGTCTCTCGAGTCCTCGCCATTATCCCCTGTGCCAATGTCCCCTCCTATATCCACGGTGCCCATGACCCCAGGCCATTCTCCCAACTACTCGCTGCCGATCGACGGGCTCATAGACGTCGCCCACTCGCCATCGATCGACGATCTGACGCCGCTACCGCCCTTGCTGTCGCCCCTGCGGGAGCCGGACATCGACGTCACCGTTGCGGACTTCTTTAACTGGACTAAACGGGACTACGATGTCCACACCGAGTGGCTGGCCGACGGGCAAAAGGCACACACGGCTCATGCCCTGCTAACGGCGCTGGGCTATGATGTGCCAGCGGGTGTCTCGGTCAAGGATTACCTGCGCCGGTTCACCATCAGAGACTTTAACGAGTTGTTTCTCAAACTGGACTCCAACGGCCGCGTGTTCCAGCGGCCGTTGGATCTCAAAGTGTACGACAGTTACTTCTTTACGTTGGAGACCATGCTGGATTATATGGATACTGAGACGGGCACTGTGCGGACCACGGAGCAGTTTCAGGCGTACGTGCGCCTCAACCCCCGCCGTAACATCAGGATGCGTGCCTGCCCAGAGTTCAGTGCCGTTATGGACATGTTGGAACGCGACCTGGAGGAGCGCATCTTCCAGCCGCGAATGGCCTCCCTGGACTGTTATGAAAATGGCGACACCGCCCAGGCGGTGTCTGTTGACCTCAGCGTGAACCTGAGTGACCTGTTTACCCCTGCGCAGCACGCGCTCAACGAGGCAGACTTTCTGGCTGACTACCAGGCCCCGACCCTAACGCAGTGGGATTAGAAAAAATGCGTCCCTCGCTGTTGTCATGTCACAATTACGTCATATCAAAACTCAAACGTGTATCTGACGCCCAGGTGTACATGTTTATCTTAGAGACAGCCCCTGTGATAATTGAGTTCACGACCGCTGGGCACACTACTCATCTCGAAAAGTATAAAAGCATTGTACATTGTGTTTATGAAACTAATAAATGGACATATGAAGAGGAATTCCGTGTGGCTCTCTTTAATGACGAGGTGTGGTACAGTAGGCAGTATGTTCAGCCGCAGCTGCAGCAAAAGCAACCGGGTGATGCAAGACGCATAGTCCGGTTTGTGGATCAGCTGCACAGCTATGTGTACCTGTATCAGGGCATAGGTGACAGCAGGTTCCCGGTGCACATCCCCAACACAGTGTTATCGGGCATAAAGGGCCACCTCGAACGATACCGCATAGCGCATGATGCAGTTACGTTACAGCAGGTACTGTCCGTCCTCAAGATGCAGAATCACGTCAAGTATTACAACTGCGCCGCGGTTATCTACCGGATGTTGACGGGTCGCTCAGAGACGCTGCCCCAGTCCGTGGTCGAGGGCGTGCAGGCGGACATCGGCAGCCTGGCCGCTGAGCTCTCGTGCCGCGCGGACGTATGGCAGCTATGCTCCCAGGCCGGTGCCACATATGTATTTTTCCAGCTGTTGCGGCACAACGGCCACGAGTACAACAGCCACACGTTTGTGCCGGCCAAGACGCTGTCCAAGAAGCAGAAGCAGGACGCAGCATGCCATGCTCTGTGCAAGCACATGTCGTGGACCTTCTGGCCGTTGTGACAACTCTGCGTGTAATAGTGTACGTCAGGTAAGGATGACACTGCGTACATCATTGTTGCCACCCATTGGCCAAGACAAACCGCCAGTATTCCTTTCAGCTACACATCAGTATTCCACAGCCACCCCGATGACACTCTGGATAGTGTTCTGAATGTGTCGACTGTGGAAAACAATGTACCTCTAAATAAAAAGGATGTTGTGTGTGTCATTATTATCAGTGCCTACATTATGCCAAATAGATGCCATACAGGAGTGAAATATATATATACTAGTACACACTGAGTCAATACAATAACCAATGAATATTGTGACAATATTACAACCGACAACAATAACCAGCTGGAATATGTGTTGCACAACTAGGGTAATTGATCCACGTTCGGCGGATATGCACAGCAAGTGGTACACACCACCTATAGCGATGCGCCCATCCGACGCTACCGTGGGCACAATCCCACCTTGGCCAACCGCAGGTGTGTCGCCAAAGCAAAAGCCATGAAGGTGTGGTAGTACTTTGGTGCTCATGGCGTATTAACCGGGAGTATATTAAAAGCGATGAAGACCCCGTTGTTATTAATACTGTCCATATTGGTGGTCTGCAATGGGGTGCTAGTGTCTGGCATCACCGGGTGTGAAACTGTCCACAAAGATGTAACAGATGCTCTGATGTGCATGAAAAACGCATATGATGACGGCCTGGGGTTACATTATAAGAGTCTGACGCCAAACCCGTCTAATCCCTTTACTGAAGAATATGTCTACATGATTGCAGCCAATAATCCCTATTATTGCTATATGTTGAGAGAAACGGTTAACAGACTGTTGGGCTATACCTACGGTTATGTGACTGCACCAGATGACAAGTTGTCCATGGGTAAGATGTCTATGTGTACAGGACAGCTTTCTCTGCTCCTGGATGCATGCGCCGAAGAGCTGGGTTGCAAGCATGCACCCTATGATCTTGAGGAGCTGGTGCACAACCACCCCGATGACACCATGGCCACTCTGGACAGAGCCCTGGATCTCGGTAACAGCTTTTAAAAGCGCAGTGTCCTGCTTGCGGGCTGAAATGTAAAAGGGTGTGATGTGGACGCACATGTCAGGTTGCGTTTCCTTCACATTGGCGTTATCGTCAACTATGACCACACGAGACATCCCTCCAAAGTGGTCTACCAGGGGCTTACCCCCAGTCTCGTCGTGGATGTCAAACATGAGATAGGAAAGGGGCATTCTGTCGAGTCCCAGCACCTTGACTACGTCTCGAGCGTAGGCTCCACATGCCGCGGTCCACACACCCACGCGGTAGCCGCTGGCAAAAAGCCATGCTATGAATGTATGGGTGTGTGGACGAACGCACACCACAAAGCCTGGGATCTTATGCCACTCATATCGCGCTATATCGTGTGCCAGACGTGCGGCCGAGGCTGCGTGACTGGGCACATTATCAACATCTCTGGACACTCTCTTGACACCGAGATCTGGGATGGCCACACTCTCTATCAGAGTGTGGTCCAGATCTAGGATAACAATTGACATTCTTTTTAACAGGCCATTGCACTTGCAATCGTTTCTTAGTGAGTCACATTATGATCCCAGTGGTGCGTGAGAGTGCACATAATGCATATGGACAGGCCATCGCACGTGGCACACACATAGTAATTGGGGATGGTGTGCACGGAGCACATAACATCGGGGGAACCTGTCTCCAGCAGAGACCGCAAGGAGTAGTTGACTGACTTGCTGGTAATGGCACAGCGGCACACGCAGCATTTGTCGTCCAGCATGGCCACACAGGCTTTGCACACGCTATGCCCGCAGTTGAGCACATACGGCTGGGTCATGACAAAGGTCATGAGTATGGCACAGCAATGTATTCCCAGAGGCACTAAAGACTACGTCTTTGTTGAGCTAATGGTCATGAGACGTCCATACTGCCCACTCCATAAGAGTACCCCCTGTGTTCTGTGGTAATGGGATATAACTATGGAATGTTCTTCCTGTCTGGAAACCTACTCGACCATGTACACTTCCCCCTTCGTTTCTCTCTCAATAAAAGGCACGGCTAAATTCGAGCAGAGCGCGTATTCTCAGCCACACTTGCTGCGTGTGTTTGGGGTGCGCCCTTCTGCGCAGAAGAAAACGCTAAGCCAAAAAGACCTACCGCCTCTGAGATTGATTTCAGATAAATGTTGTAAACCCAACATTTTTGGGGGCTCGTCCGGGATTTCCTGAAAATCTGCTCGCTGATCCGAAGAGTGTTGAAGATGCCGAATCCGTGCACGGCAGAGGTCACAGAACGCCTGAAGGAAAGCCCTGGGGAACAATGTTCATCCACCAGGCCGGCGTCCGGTTCAGCACCTCTCGGCAGCGATGATTGACGGAATCTTCAAAAGAAATCTCTCAGAGACTCGGTGAGACCTCTTTGTTGGCTGCGTGGTTGGGGTATTTTAGTCCCCAGAAAAAGGGTACCTGGGTAAGGACGGCGGAGTCCTTGTTGTGAATTCCAAGTGATAGGAATTCGGTCTACAGATGGAACTTGTAGACGGAAATACACCTCGTTGTGTTAAGAAAATTCCGCGGTGTGAATGTGTGTGAATGGTAGCACGTATCACTCGCTATTGTGCTGCATGTAACATGGTGGGAAGAAATGGCAAATTTCTGTGGAATTCCTCACCAGAAAACTGGTCAAAGCAGGAATTACCACAGAAAGTTGTTATTGCACTAAAGAAACATTCCATCTTTAGAAATCCCTATGATTTAAATGTTGAACTAAATTGATTACAATGGGGGGCCGTCAAAGTGTTACTGACAATGTATCAGGGGATGAGAAGTATACGTTAAATAAGTTACCAATCTTGAGGCCGCAAGTATGATTGGCAGACAATGAAGCTATAGTGCGTAGGCGCACTGTTAGGCGTGGCTCAAGAAGAGGAGCCTGAGGCAGAAGCTCCTTCTGCTCCTATGCAAAACATGCATCTAATTTAAAAGACCTGAACCCCCCCCATATAATAGCAAAATGTATCATGGTCAGTCAATAAGAACTACCAAACAAGAAGCATGACCAAGGCTGTTAAATTTCCCCAAAGTATAAATGACGCTGATGTATGTGAATGATACAGTTGTCAAACCTTATTGAAAGGCCAGTAATGTGAGAAAAAATAAATAAAAATAGTAAAACCAAAACATCAAATAGAGGAAGACGTTTGCGCAGCATTGTTTGTTGATGTTGTTTGTGCACTGTGTTTTGTTGTGGGCCTTTGTGTTGTCCTTGTGTTCTCTGTGTGTTTATGTGTGTCTATGTGTTAAAAGTTTGAAATTGGCTAAAATAGTGTGCAAGGAAAGTTACTAGACTAGGGTCTATTCGATTTGCACTGCAAGAAAAAATAAAATAAAAAAGGAGACATTAAAACTGGAAAATGCAATTTTTGGAGAAATTGGGGTAAATACTAAATAAATATGAATATTCATAATAAAAAATGAATAAATACTTAGGAGATGCTACAGAATGATGTTCGAGCAGAATTGAATCAGTTGAAACATGTAGAACTTAGAGGTGAAATATGAATTTTGTAAAATTTTGCAGAAATTTTAATCAATCTTTTATTCGCCAAGTTTGAGCATGCCGCAGCATTACAAAGAAGTAGTAATTTAACGTGAAAATATGAATTTTTTAATTTTGCAATTTCGGGAATGTTTAAAAATGTTCCCAGTGTGATTTAAATGGGCTGAATGATGTGAATTTCAAACTGGGACAATGTAAAGGTGAAATGTAGAATTTGCCTGTAAGAATGAGTGGAAGGAAAATTGCCCTAAATTAGCAAATTTTGTGGAAATGAAAAGCTTATGGAATTAATTTATGGAGTTATACCGAGGGCCAAGAAAATGTCTGCAGGGTCTAGAGCATTCTCTATTCGGGCTCCAGAGCTTTGGAATGCCCTACCAATGGATATTAGAACTACTACCTCAGTAGAAACATTTAAGACACGTTTAAAGACACATTTCTATGAGATGGCCTTTAACTAACTTGTGATGGCCGATTTGGCCGGAGTTTGTTCTGTTCTCTCTGCCCACCTCCTCCCCGGCTGGGGAGGGGGTTAGGTGGCTCAAAAGCGGATAGCGGCTGGCTGGATTCTCGGGGACCAGTTCGGGATGGGGGAGCTGCGGCTCGGCCCCCTTGAGGACACTGCCAGGACAATCGAGGACACCTCCGACATCCATTTTTTTTCATTGATTTTCATATTATGTATTACTTGTGTACTCTCTGCATCCATTATAACCTGGTGATCCTGAAAGGGGGATCCTTCCATCTGTGGTCCCTTCTCAAGGTTTCTCATTTTCCCCTGGTAGGGTTTTTTTGAGTTTTTCCTTGCCCTTTTGGGAGCTTATGATCAGGGGATGCTTTGAGAATAATTGTCAATTTTGGCTATGTGAAGCCCTTTGAGACTGTTTGTGATTTAGGGCTATACAAATAAACTTGACTTGACTTGACTTGACTTGATTAATTCAATGCAAGCATCTCTTGAGTGAATTTTTGGAATATGTCAAAATCTGAATGAGTGGGTTGTTTTACCAAGAACCTTGAGATAGGACAGATTCAAATGAGGACTGTGAATTAAAAATGATGTAGTATGACTGTGTGGACAGCTTAAAGAGAGCTTGAGGAGAGTGAGAACAGTGCATGCGTGCGTGCCTGTGTGTGTGCGCGTGTGTGAGATGCAAATGAGCAGGAATGAATGACAAGATTTGACTTAAAAAAAAAAAAAGATACAGCTTGACTGGTTGACGTTGTTGGAGACTACTATGTGAAAAGTAGTAGAACAACTTTGAAGAAAGAGTGATTTTGAACATATTTAATGCTAAGAAAAGAAAATAGGGCTTATTTCACAGTGGTTGACTGATTATCATGGATTGAATGGCTCGTTTTACGCTTTCATCTAAAAGTCAAGTCAAGTTTATTTGTATAGCACTAAATCACAAACAGTCTCAAAGGGCTTCAAGTAGACAAAAATTCAAGTTTTCGTCCACAATGATGATAATTGAAACAAAGGAAGTGTAAGGATTCTCCTCATGCAGCATTTAGGCCAGAGAGGAAGTGAAGTCAAGTAACAGAAGTTAGGATGGGTAAAAACCAGAAGTAAACTATCTTGGTTTACTCTCAGCGAAAGGGAGAGCAGGGAACAGGTTATATTAGACACACCACGACCTGTCACGAAGAACAACTGATGTTTTTTTTTGTCATTACTGCAGAGCTTGGGCTCCATGCTATGCTGAAATTGCTAAGCCACTAACAGGAGTGGCTCATGGACAGCCGTTAGCAGTCAAAGATACATTCGCATGGACACCAAAAGTAGAAGAAGGATTGACAAGATTGAAAATGATATTAGTTCAAACAACAAAGGGTGTGATAATGGATAAGGTGCTATTGACGATGTCAATAACAAAACTGTTTTGCCAAAATGACTTTTAAGGCAACGCCTGTTGTGTCACTTATGTGACAACAGGGGGGGGGGGGGGATGAGTTATTAGTTACCTATTAGTTACCTTTGGTTTAGATTCTTGAAAAACATTTTTTAACCATGTCCTGTTTGTGTGAAACATGATCCACACATGAACCTAAAAGAAACTCTATATGAAAATTCGAAGATTCGAATAGTGGAGCCTAACAGGAACATGGAAAAAGTGAACAGCTGAGAAATGGCCTTCGATGTACTGGCAGTGAATTATAAATTCAGGACAGTTCAGTAATATCTGTAAAGTGAGCATAACACCATTAATACTGAGGTCAAAATAGAGATGATACTAGGCAAAATTTGGAAACTAGATCAGAAATTGAAGGCTCAAATCAGGAAAGGTGGAAAGGTAATAGAGATAATGGCATAAAATCAAAGTTAGGAAAACAAAAGATAGATAGTAGCCTGAAAATAGGAGGAGTTTCTGGAAATTACAGTATAATTGAGATAAATCACAGTTAAGACTTGCAATTTAAGTTTAGGGTAATCTGTCAATTTAAAATGGTTCAAATGAGGTCCATCACAATACATCCGAGCGCTCATGAAGGAAAGGCGCTGTCCTTCTCAGGTAGATTAGATTATTGATAATAGTAGAATTTGAAGTTTGATTAACAGAAGGCACTATGGAATTGATGTCAAATTGGAAGATGATATTTAAGTTTGGTATCCCAGTCTGTCTTTTTCAGTATCCATCAGTGACTCTGTAACTCGATCCCGAGACTCCACCGACAGCTGAGAACATCAAGAAAAATGGTGCATGGCTCTAAGGCACCTTTGACCTTTGCAAGAGCAAAGAAGGACTAAATTTGTGCTTGGGGGGGAGCACAACGCTTCTGGAAGAGAACGATATCCTCGGCGGCGGTGTACAAAGAGTGAAGGAACTCAGAAGATGAGAATGGACTCAGTTGAAAATGGACTCATCCAAGAGTGAGGGATGAGTTGACTCTGAGACTACAACCAAAGATAACAACCTGACAATGAGGTGCGGCGAAAGACACACAAGACCTGAAAGATGCATCAAGCTGCTGAGACGTTATCAAACTTGGTGGAGCTTGGGTCAGAGTGGATGGAAGCTTGCTTGGGCACTGAGTTTGACACAACTGAGGAGTCTTGCTAAAAATAAACAAATAAGGAGCAAATTGTGTAGTGTTACGAAGAAAGAAAAAGTATCATAGTCAGAGGATAAATTTGGATGAAACAGATAGGCTAAAATTGTAAGAAATAAGAGTAGAATCACATTTAGCCCATCCAGCTTAACAATTAGACATTTAGTCATTAACAGTTCGGAGAAGGAAAAATAGGGCATTAGGATCTACTAGGATGCAGTCAAAAGGTGATTAGATTATTCAATGGAGGTAATTAATAAAGTAGAAGTTAATCACACCTCATAGGGAAATTCAGGTGTCAAAACAAAAAGTTTGATAAGATCAAGGAATAACAGCCATGAAAACTTTTGACAGTTAAGAATAACACTGCATGAGACTCACACCAAGTGACAGTGAACGCGATGACAAATGTGATAGGACTCGGAAAACAAATGCCTTAACATGGCAAAGTGAAAATAATGTAGTGGAGTAGACTGTTGGAGGAAGACTTTTGAGTATCTTTACCCAGGTGCTCGATCAGAACGATGGATTAGGACAAGATTATTTAAGGACCTGCTGAGGCTGCTTCTTTCCCCATGCTCACCCATGAACATGCTCAGCAGTACAAATGACTGAATTTTTAGGCATTTAATTGGCAATTTTACAGTAAAGGTCCGGTACGAATGTACAAAATATTCACTTGGGAAGAACATCCAGAAATGAAGGGTTTACCGTTAATATTCGCTGATTGCCTGTTCACTTACACATACTAAATTTGTTTGTTGTTGTATGAGTGATAGATGCAAATGGATTGGCGCTTGTGTGGTTACGGATATGTGTGTGTGTGTGTGTGTTGAGGGCAGTATGAAAGGCCAAAGTATTTTGTAGTTGGTATGAAAGCGTCACAGTTGAGGGTAAGATTCCTCTCACCTGAGACGGGAACACCCAAGCGTGATGACTAACAGCCGATGATTAATCAAAGGCACCATGAACAACAAAAATAGTTCATGGAGAAGGCCGAATTCAGCAACACGGATGGACAAGACAGGACTGATATCGAACACTAGGACGATGGACATATGACATGACGAACCTGGACTCACCCGACAAGGTGACAGACTATGTAGATGACAACCATACATCTGGAACTTAAGCTTGCTTGTGGCAAGTGCGAGCTTTGCTTTGTTTCTGTGTGTCACTTGACTTATTGCAGCGTCAACCGCCAGCCGAGGAGCAGATTGCTGATTGTTTTATAACTTGTATTACTTTTGCAGGCTGTCGATTGCAGTCTTGGAAAGTTTATGTTGAAGTCACGTGAAAATGTTAACCCTAACCCTTTTGATTTTTATGATGATTGATGATTTTCAGGACGGAATCCCCGTGCGCCATGATTCATGGTGTGTCTATTTTCATTCAGTAGATACTCGATGCCTGTGTAGTTTTGTGAGTACAAGTGTCCATTGTTGGTATTGGCGAGTGTGAGGTGCACAGTCAATTTTCAGGAAGGGATGACGATCTTGGATGAGTGCAAGGTTCGACAGGACTGGCTGCAAGACATATGATGATGTGGTAGGACATTTGCCGGTTCCTTTTTGGATGCCTAATAACACATTGGGCGAATGTGTCAAAGGGGAGTGGGGTTACGTTTGAGTGCGTAAGTAGATACATATAAAATTTAATTGTGACATTCAATGCTTTTTTGGATTCACTTGTTTTGGAGGCTTTAACAGGACGTGCCAGAATTCAACAGGCAGCAGTCACAGGAGAAATCGTGCGAGACTGACAGCACGATGAGAAATAAGGAAGATAATTCATAACTCCTGGGGGGAGTGTTGTTTGTTTGTTTGTTTTAGGTTCACGCGGGCCTCTGGATCGTAGGAGTAGATGCAGGGACGCTTGGAGGTTCTATTGGACACTCCGATGAGACAACGACCACCAATCATCCCCGTGCCCCGAACAACCACAAAGGAGAAGAATTGTTTGCTGACGACTGGTTATGGAGATGTCGATTACTAGGGAACTCCTGGACGCTGACCGGGGCCTGGGAAGAGACTCTGAGGACAGTGAAGTGGACATAAAGATCTTGGATGGACAGCAGGCCCCGGGCAGTGATCCCAGAGCAATTCACTACAGACACATACATATGCAAGGGGGGCAAAACTAAGAGCATTTCAACTTTGCAGTATGCTGTGATATTGTGTCAATATTATGTCCTTCATTATTTTATCAAATGACCACATGCGGCATTATTTTAATTTGTCACATGACTAAAAGGTTGACATCAGCGTCTGCTGTCCAGAATATCATGTTGGCCCAGCGTGAACAAGATGAGTGGGACCGCCTTGCGTAAATCGCCTACCTGTCTATTTTTCTTGACGATCCAGAACAAAATACATTCCATTATAACGAACATAGCCAAAGCCGGATGAAGGGCTGTAGTTCTGATAAACTCTGGAATGTAAACGTTCATGCTTTTTGATGGTACTATACTATATTGTGTAAGCATATACTCATTTATACACATAGATAGTTATTAGTTGATGTTTTGTTTTCCCATGAATTCCAATGTTAAAAACAGGAGGGAATGTTGGAAATAATATACTTTTTATCATTGGATTCTATGTAACTACTTTTGTGTGCAAGATTCTCCGCAGTATGTGACCAATCTGGCCTCGTGAAAATGACTTGGGGGTATATGGCAGTCATTAGCCGCGCTATACAATAAGCCCCACAGTTAGCTAGACATGTGCAGATCATGAGATTGTCATGGGACGGCTGAAGCGGACAAAGGTCATGAGTACGGCACAGCAATGTATTCCCAGAGGCACTAAAGACTACGTCTTTGTTGAGCTAATGGTCATGAGACGTCCATACTGCCCACTCCATAAGAGTACCCCCTGTATTCTGTGGTAATGGGATATAACTATGGAATGTTCTTCCTGTCTGGAAACCTACTCGACCATGTACACTTCCCCCTTTGTTTCTCTCTCAATAAAAGGCACGGCTAAATTCGAGCAGAGCGCGAATTCTCAGCCACACTTGCTGCGTGTGTTTGGGGTGCGCCCTTCTGCGCAGAAGAAAACGCTAAGCCAAAAAGACCTACCGCCTCTGAGATTGATTTCAGATAAATGTTGTAAACCCAACAGTCATAGTGGTGAGACGCACAGGACAGTCCATGGCGATGACTGGGATGCACATACACGCACCGGGCGGTGCATTTCAAATCTTCCGGTGGCACGGGGCCGTGTCCACACCATGGAATGTGTGTACGTTCCATGATGTGGACACGACCCCGTGCCTATTTACGTACGTGCTACGGTGTTGTGGCCATTTACAGGATGGGGAAGCCTGCTGCGCCGTCGGCAATCTTCATAATGTTGTGGTTGACTGCGATAACTACAAGCTCAAACTTCTGTGTAACGCTGTAGCCGGAGGTGTTGGGTCCGTTACCCACAGCTGTGGTGCAGGCGTTGTCCGACACCTTACAGGCCAGAGTGACGTTGGGCAGGCGTCCGTAGTTAGTGGAGCCCATGGGATTGACGCTGCCCATATCAAGGGTGTAGCAGTAGACCATGACGCCGTCGATCTCGGGCATACTGGGTGCAAAGTAGTAGGGGTTCACCGAGGTAAAGTAGTCCACTCCCATTTGGTACAGCCTGGCGGCGTTCTCGTAGATGAGAGACACCTCGGACAAGGGGTTCGTGGCCAGGGCTGGTAGCACTACCCTGTTGTCTGCGATTATAGTGATAAAAGTGTCTTGACCGGGTGGCTGAATCTCAGGTCCAGGTGGACCAAGGAGTTGTCCTGGGGGTCCACGGGCACTCGGGGGGCCACCTGGCACTGCTCGATGAGCATGGTGCAGCTGGACCGGGCCACGCTCTCACGCTCCTCGCTAGTCAGAATGGCGTAGGTGCCCATTACGGACACTTCGGACAGGGATGGGGTGACGTTGCTCAGGTCGGCGGCTACTACGGGCCCGATGGCCATGGTGTTATTATCCTGGGCGATGAGCAGGTCCTCCCACTTCCTCAGCTTGAAGTGGATGCGCACCTCGTTGTAGGGTAGTGCCACGGTTGGTAGCGCAAGCCCAGTGTCCCTGGTGAAGAACAGAGGGATGGGTAGGTTCAGATAATGACCAGGTAGTATGGCATTATTTTGGATGCCTCCGACCAGGTCGCTCCTCATGCCAATCATCTTATGGTACCCAGACGACTTGGACCCGGGCATCATGCACGAGCTCCAAAAGTCCAGAAATTCACTGGTCAGTGTCTGAGCAACCAGGTCATTGAAGGAGACTGATACCTCCTCCACTAAGTTGTGGATCAGGTTGTCCGTCCAGCGGATCCTGCTGTTCTGCTTGCTAACTGTCAGGGATGGTAGCTTAACGCGCAGCCACACGTTGAGCAGGTAGTCCCCACCGCGGGCCACTGTCACGCTGAACTCCTGGCCAAAGTTGGCCATACCGGTTTGCTTGGACAGTGTAACAGGTAGTTTGCTGTACCACGAGCAACGCACAGTCTCCCGGGCAAAATAGGTGACGGCGTTGTTGCCGCCATAGAGCAGAGTCTCCATGGCATCGTAGGCGGCGATGTCGATGAAACCGCTGGTCACATTTGCGCCCGAGATTGCTGACATTATATTTTTATATTACGGTGGTTGGAGGGACAGACGGACTGACGGACAAATATTTTAGTATTATATAAGATATCCAGGGCAGCACAGTGATTCACTTAGCACTGTTGCTGTCTTAATTTGAAGTGACATTACTGGACAGCTATTTTCTAATTTATTAGCAGCTGTCCAGTAGAGAGTATACTCATATATATATATATATATATATATATATATATATATATATATATATATATATATATATATACTCTCTCTCGCTCTCTGTCTATATATATATATATATATATATATATATATATATATATATATATACGTATATCTATATCTATATATATATATCTATCCATCTATATCTATCTATCTATATATGTCTATATATATATATATATATATATATATATATATATATATAGACATATATATATGTGTGTATGTGTGTATGTGTATGTATATGTATGTGTATGTGTGTTTGTATATATATATATATATATATATATATACGTATATATATATGCCCATTGTGTGTGTGTGCGTGTGTATGTGTGTGTGTGTGTGTGTATCAGGGATTGCGCATACCTGGGTTTTTGTTTGTGTTTACATGACCTTTAAGGACCTGAATACTCCCAATATTCGTGTTTTAAAATGGTTATTGACTGCATCTGCATGTACACGTAGTCATGGTAACTAAAGCGGTACATGACTCTGTCTTTTAACATAGTTCTACTGTTGAGGGGGATTGAGTGATGGAGTGAAAAGGATTGTGTTGCTCAATTGATTAAAGGAGATCCTCCCCTTTAAAACACTCTAAATTCAGATCACCCTAAATAATACTGTATTTAGTGGTTGTAATTTTTTGTTCTTGGCGCATTTTGACAGGTGCATGTTGCTTTTCAAGTTATATTTGCTGTATTAATATAATCATTAAAACATTTTTTTCAGACTCTCATTAACTCATTTCATTATAATATATCTTAACCTACATCTTGGGACAATCTTTGTTTCTAATCCACTGGATTGTTGAGGGATGATTGGTCATTCTTCGAGGCTCTTAAATCAGCTGCTAAACCACTTAGGCATCTAAGGAGACACCTCACCCAATTCTTCGTTTGTCCTTTCCTCTGTTTCCCTTTTCACATACATTTTCCATGTTCTCTCGTCTTCGTTCTTAAACATGAGAGAACAAACACAGCATAACATTCAAACCTCGTAAATATTTTATATGTTTTTAAGGTAGAACTACTGTCTCTCATACACTAAATACATTAGAAGCGTGTAGAAGTAATGTTAATCTTACAATGAGAAATGTGCTGTTAGGGTTTTCCAGGTTATCTTTATCGTAGGATTATGTTGGAATGTAGACTGTAATGATTAAATCAATCTTGTCTTGCCCTCACAATGCAATGATTAAATCAATCACGTCTTGCCCTCACAATGCAGAGTAAGATGAAGTGGTTGCTTCCTCTGCTTGATTGACCAGCTGCAGGGGAAGCAATCAAAGTTGTTCTGTTTCCCACAATAGTGTAAAACACCCCCTGCTCTGATCTTATCAGAGGCCGGGGGTTCACCAAACCTGTCCACTCCCACCCCCACTCTGTTCCTCCTAATAAATATGCCCTTGCAGGGAGGAGACTTTTAGACTTCATTCGATAATCGCTGTTCAGACAGCGACGAATGGACTCTCCACCTGCAGGTGTCTAAAAGAACTTGCTTGTCTCCTGTTTGGTTCTTGCAAAATAAGTTGGAGTGAGCAAATCTCTAACATTTTGGTGCCGAAACCCGGGACCCTCATACCCATCATCTGGCTGACGGAGGACGACGCGCTGTACACCGTCGACGGGCCAGCGTCCACTAGCCGGACCTGGTAAAGAAAGACCTGGGAAGGAAATTCTTCGCTGGGCCAGCATCTTAGGTCTGCCTTCGTCTGACAGAGGTGGATTGACGGGACCCGGCAGTGCAACGAACCAGGGGACAAGTAAGTTCTTGAAATTGTGTTGTGTTGTTAAACGCGTAACACATAGAGGTGCACGGGAGATAGCTTGGGTTCAAGTCCCAGTGGAAGAAACAGGCTAAGAAAGGCAGAGCTTCTTTTTCGTTCATCGAAGAAGTGTGTAGACTCTTCTTTGTCTGTTTTTCCGAGCTGAGGGATCTGGCTTGGGTTAAAGTCCCAGTGGAAGGAACGTGCTAAGAAACACGGAGCTTCTTTTTTGTTCATCAAAGAAGGGCGTAGATTTTTCTTTTCATGTTTTTCCAAGCCAAAGAATAGCTTGGGTTCAAGTCCCAGTGGAAGAAACGGGCTAAGAAAAACAGAGCTTCTTTTTCTTAATTGAAGAAGGGCGTAGATTTTTTCTTTTGTCCGTTTTTCCAAAGCTGTTTGGGAGGGTTTTACACCCATCCCTGGATAGGCCTAAAAAAGCGCTGGAGTTAGTGTGATTGAGTGTGTGACTGGTAGGATAAATTGACAAAAAAGCAGTTCTAGCATTGATCCACGGCAATAATACAGGCTAGTAATTTGTTGAAAGGTCAATTTAAACCTGCATTGAGGATCCTCAAAGCAATAGTTAAACAAATAAATAAGTAATAATAGTAATAATAATAATAATAATATTTTTGAGACAAAGAGATTGTATAACCTAAAACTACTAGAATTAATATGGGAAATAAAAACGGTAAATCTCTTCCTCTGCTCTTCTTTAAAACGAGAAGTTCATGGCAAGTAGATTTCTTAATTGTATGCAATATATGCCGAAGTGGAAGAAAAAGTATGGAGTAGAAAGGAAGTTGAGAGTTCAAGTGGTAAAGAAATGCAACTTGCTTCTAGAAGATAAATAAATAAAATTAGAATGTGCTGTCCTCGTGTGCATGGGAGGGACCAGCTCATGATCGACCACAGGAAATGGCCAGCCTGTGACGAATCATTGGTGCTGGGAACTACCTTTTGCGTGCGAGAGCTGTGCATCTGTGTGCGTATATGTTAAAATGATGAACATTGGCTAAAGTTTTAGTATAAAAAAAATTTGCTAGACTGTGGTCTATCCAATTTGCACCGCAGAACAGAAATGATTTTGAAAGATAAAAATGAGAGGAAAAAGAAATCTGTTTGCAAGCAGAAACTAATCCACACTAGTGCATGTTAAGTGTCGAGCCCACATGAGAAATTCGAAGAAAAAAAAAAAAAAAAGACGGAACATGCTTTCAGGAATTGGAAGAAGCTAAATTGTGAATTTAAGATTTTGCAATGCTACATTTAATAGGAATAATTGATTGGTTGTGTTATAAGATTATGCAAAATTCCAATTGCAAGCTAAATCTGAGCGATTGAGTTCTTCAAATTTAAAAACAAAGAAAAATTCAGATTAATTTGCCAATTGTTTGTTTTAGTTGAGTTTTTTTTTTTTTTTTTTTGAATTGGTGGATTGTTCTACCAGGAAACCTGAGTTGAAAATGATATATGAATGTTGTGTGGTGAGCTTGGATGAATTGGGACCAATGTGACAGGAAGACTCCTTTTTGGAGATTGTGTGAGATACATATGATGAGCATTGATGAATGATTGCCTGAATGAAAGGTTGAATGGTTGAAGTCGTTGGCGACTACTATGGAAAATTAGTAGAGCGACTTTGATGAAAGAGTGATTTTGAGCAGGTTGAATGTTAGAAAGAAACACATAGCTTTTGGATTGATAATTAACTAGAAAAAAATGGAGAACCAGTAACACATGTAGAAGATGTGTGAACTGAGAAATTAAGAAGCGTTTTGGAAAGAAAGTCAAACTAAATGATGATGAAATCATATGTAGTACTACAAAACTTTACTACATATGGATTCTCTAAATCATACAATTGAGTAAAATAAAACATACGTTTTGATTTGTATTCAAATTTCTACGATTCTTGTGATAAACAATGAGAAAACGATTGAAAAGTAACTAAAGAAACTACAACAAAGTGAAAATGTCTAATCATTTGCTAGCTGAGTCGCTCCCCATTCGGGGAGGCCATCCGTTTACTTGCTAAGCTAGTTGTCAAAACAGGGGCATGATTAGAGAATGGCATCTATAAATGACCTACCCTACCAAAGAACCTATGCAAATGGGCTGCAATATTGAGCCATGGTGCGCGTCACATGGCTCAAGAGGAGGGATAGTGGGGCAGGTCAGTCAGCTTTATACAACATATGGATTTGATTCATATTCAAAACATTTTCAAAACAAAACAAACATTTTTTTTTTTTGTAGAGCTTGTTTCAAAAAAAAAAAAAAAAAAAAAACTCCTATTTGCCAGTTAAATGGGCACTACAATTGACTACGAGAGTTGCAAGCAACAGATGAAGAGCAGTCCTGGGCAGATTATCTAATCAGGACGCTCAAACTGAAAGATGTGTCCAATGCAAATTTACTGCCGCCTGATCTCTCCCCCTCACAGGTGGACAACCCTCAGGTTCACTGTGAGAGCTCACACACAGGAGGCGTGCTATGTGTGTTCGAAACTCCCGCCTTCCTCCACGCAAGTTCGCTTGGAGGCCAGAGCAATGAATGTCACTGAAGCGAAACACGGTGCCTATGATGAACACTTCTGGGCAAATCTCAATGTGACTGTTAAAGGACGAACAATACCACAAGTGGCCTACACAGAGAGACCAGCTGGAGTGAATTACACATGTTACATCCAAGGTAACAAGACCCACGTCTGCATTAACGACGACTGCTCTCCAGGAGGAAACTGGATGGGAGCTCTGGACATCACCGATGAGTGTCAAGATAAGAGAGCCATTTCAGGTGGTGAGGGCTCTCCAACCAACATGGCTACACCATCAAACGGAACATACTTCATACAGAATGGCTGGTGGCTTTGTGGTCACAAGGTTTATCCGATGCTGCCCGCCAACTGGACAGGAGTGTGTGCACCAGTGTGGGTGACAGACCACACCTACAGGATATGACATCATCAGCTGACAGGAGCACACAACTCTTCTGGACTCGACGCAGAGCAGTTGCAACCTTTGACCCTCATGACCCTGTCTGGGGTGCGAACGTTCCAGATGACCATAAAGTATGGTCCGTCGGAGACAAAGTTGTCCTTGCGCTCTTCCCTCAGATGTACTGTTTCTGTGTTTTTCCTTTGGTTTTTATTGATAGCATTCTGGTCGCCTGGGGCACAGGGGCCGTGTAAGAATTTTCCTGCTAATAACATCTGGCCAGCAGGTTTTTCGCTTACACAGTAAGTTTGATCTGGGGTATTGAGGTAATGCCTCATCTTCACTGGAAAGTGTTGCTATCATTGTTTGTTGTTTTTATTTTTACCATTCTACTTTCTTCATTATACGTATATATGTTTTTTTTCTTGCTTGTCTTTGTTGTTTGGGGTGACATAATCATATGATAAAACAGGAGGGAGATGTTAGGGTTTTCCAGGTTATCTTTATCGTAGGATTATGTTGGAATGTAGACTGTAATGATTAAATCAATCTTGTCTTGCCCTCACAATGCAATGATTAAATCAATCACGTCTTGCCCTCACAATGCAGAGTAAGATGAAGTGGTTGCTTCCTCTGCTTGATTGACCAGCTGCAGGGGAAGCAATCAAAGTTGTTCTGTTTCCCACAATAGTGTAAAACACCCCCTGCTCTGATCTTATCAGAGGCCGGGGGTTCACCAAACCTGTCCACTCCCACCCCCACTCTGTTCCTCCTAATAAATATGCCCTTGCAGGGAGGAGACTTTTAGACTTCATTCGATAATCGCTGTTCAGACAGCGACAAATGGACTCTCCACCTGCAGGTGTCTAAAAGAACTTGCTTGTCTCCTGTTTGGTTCTTGCAAAATAAGTTGGAGTGAGCAAATCTCTAACATGTGCTGCATTTAAAAAGAAATAAATTCATCTAAATATTTTTATATTTTAGTTTGTGGACAATGTACATAGTCTCAGGTTCCGTCCATCTGAGTACCAAAGCTGAGGCCACCTGCCTAACCAGAGAAGGGCTGTGCTTTGTTGTTCAGTCAACCCAAAACGCATAGATGCCTGCACACTCGGGCTCCAGACCTTTAGAATGCCCTACCGATAGATATCAGAACTGCTACCTCAGTAGAAACATTTAAGACGACGAAAGACACATTTTTATGCTATGGCCTTTAATTAACCTGTGTTGGCCGATTCGGCTGGAGTTTGTGTTCTCTGTCCTGCCTTGAATATGGACATCCACTTTTTCTTTGGATTGTTCTACATTATGTGTTCTATGTGCCCTCTCTGCATCCATTCCAGCATGGTCATCATGGAAGGGGGATCCTCCCATGTGTGGTCTCTTCTCAAGGTTTCTCATTTTCCCCAGTAGAGTTTTTTGGGGGTTTTCCTTGCCCTCCTGGGAATTTATGATCAGGGGATGTACATGTTTTCAATTTTTGTACATGTGAAGCCCTTTGAGACTTGTCTGTGATTTGGGGCTATATAAATAAATGACTTGACTACACAGGCTTTGTCACTGATTATTCTCAACTCAGCTGTTGTGCTTTCCTGCCCGACTCCTAGCGATGTCAACCAGTTTACAGTTGACCACTTGTTTTCAACCAGCTGTGCTTACTCTGCTGTGCTCACCTTGCACATAATGTGAGTGAGAACTTAAAAAACTAAAATAAAAGAAAAGGAACCTAGCTTCTAAAGATGGAAATTGACAAACACAAAAGTGTTGTCACGGTCGGGTGGAGCATGGAGCAGGACGACCAAGCTTGGACCAGGGTTTATTGAAGCAACTCAAAAGGCAAACTGACATGACTTAACAAACAATAACTTGACTGACCGGGACGTGAAACAAGAAGACAACAGGACATGACGGCATCAAGACAGTACGCCAACACCGAACGACAGCAACCAAAACCAAAACCAAAACCAATACCAATACCAATGATCCGACAGGGAGAGATGGGCAAACAGGACTTTTATACACGACAGGTAACGAGAGGCAGGTGGGAACAATCACACTGATCATGGACACACAGGAGGGGAGGGGCGAGCACACAGACAGAAACCAAGACAGACACATAGTGGAGCAGTTGGGGGCGAGACGTGACAAGTGTATTCTTCATGTTTTTATTGAAAACATGCTGTCTACCGCACAGCAACGGCTTTCGCCTTTCACTCATTGCGTGTATGCTCCTGCAGCAGGGGATGATCACGGGGGTACCTACTTTGGCACAACACCGGACGTACCCAGTCATAAGCTCTACGATTAAAAATAATTGTTAAAATGAACTAGGAGGCGCACGAAAAAGACATTGCATGGATGGCAGCACATACTCCAACTCGATGACAGCTGGACTTGTTTACATCAATGCTGGCCACACACTGACGCGACATAATCTGGAGCCAGGCCTAAAGTTGGGGCTCGAAGGCGAGCGTAAGGCGGCCGGGCCCGAGAATGTGGGTTCCCCTTCCCATGGGCTCACCACCGGTGGGAGAGGCCAAAGATGCAAAGAAAGATGGGCGGTGGCCAAAGGCGGGAGGATCCATGTCTCTCAGCTGGCCTGGGAATGCCATGAGCTCCCCTGGGATGAACTGGACGAAGTGGCTGGGGAGAGGGAAGTCTGGGAGTCCCTCCTAAAGCTGTTGCACCCGCGACCCGACCCCGGATAAACGGAAGATGGATGGATGGATGGATGGATGGATGGATGGATGGATGGATGGATGGATGGATGGACGGACGGACGGACGGACGGACGGATGGAGGGACAGATGGAGGGCAGACGGACTCACGGACAAACTGACAGACGGATGGATTTTAAAACAGCTGCATTTGTAACAAAGTACTTCATATGTAGCAGTAGGACAAACACAAAGACAGTGAAAACAGTCAATTGAAACACAAATTAATACTGTATTTTCCGGACTATAAGCCGCTACTTTTTGCACAAGCTTTGAAGCCTGTGACTTGCAGTACGGTGCAGCGTATCTATGGATTTTTCATGATTTTTGTGATATATAATACACTTATACGCTTGTTAGTAAAAAGGTTGTGGGAGAAGCTCAGAGAGGTAAGCTATGGCGAGGCCCAGTGACGTGCGGTGAGGTTCATCACTGGGGAGGCACTGACGTGGTTGTTTGTCTCTGTGTGGCCTGCAATCGGCTGGCAACCGGTTTAGGATGTCCCCCGCCTATTGCCCGATGACTGCTGGGATAGGCTCCAGCACGCCCTCGACCCCCGTGGGGACAAACGGTATAGAAAATGGATGGATGGATGGATGGATGGATGGATGGATGGATGGATGGATGGATGGATGGATGGATGGATGGATGGATGGATGGATGGATGGATGGATGGATGGATGGATGGATGGATCGATAATACAATGGTACTAACGAACATCTACCTCTAAACTTTAGGTTTTTTTACATTAGGCATCAGCAAAGCTGAATTGGTTTAAAAATGAAATTCAATGAAATAAGGTATGTTGTTTTTTTGGAGTTTATTTACCATTGCCATACCAAAGCCATTGCTACTATATTGAAATATCGTGTTGAAATTGCCTTTATCAGATTATAAGAGAGCGATATATGTATCTGTACGTATATGTCAAATTGTCGGGCCTTATATCAATGCATATTGTATCGGTCAAAAAACATATCGTTACACCCCTAGTATTTACCCCAGCTTTGCAAAATGAAAAGTACTGCGTGGATCAGTGGTAGGGACTGTTCCTTCTAAACTGCGGAGCTGCGCAATTGCGCACTGCTCACGCAGTCTCTATGCACAAGAAACTCTATGCTGCACACAAAATAAAATTCAGCATTAACTGTAAATTAATATCTAATGTTAGATGTAATCTAATCTAATTAAGTGGACAAATGATTTTCTTTCTGTGCCTTTTGTAGTGTAAATCAGTGATTGACAGGTGTTCACTTACAGTCACACATCTATGAAAGCAAGCAAGACTAATAATAAATAATATTAAACTATACAGTAATCCCTTGTTTCTCACGGATAATTGGTTTCAAGACTACCCGCGATAGGTGAAAATCCGCGAAGTAGTGTCACTCTCTAATTTTTAACATACATTTTTTGTGTATCAATAAATGTATATGAAACCATATAAGTGTATATGTTATCATTAGAAGATTAAATAATAGTTTCACACATGTAGATACTATATTAATAGTATAAACGACATAGAGAAAATAATGTAAAATTAATATAAATACCGTATTGGCCCGAATATAAGACAATGTTTTTTGCATTGAAATAACACTGAAAAAGTGGGGTCGTCTTACATTCGGGGTCTAGACATTATACCCATTCACTTGTGCACAGCGGTAAGTTAAAGGTTGCTGGTATCGACTGAGTATGTTGCTGTGATCGTGTGCGTCTTTGACACAAAGTGAGTATATCCATTTCATTGTTACTACTGTCCACTGTTGTGCCGTTTGTCCGATCGCGGTTTGATTGACAGCTCCGGCGCGCTCCTTTAAGTTTGCCTCGCATCGTACGAGTCGCCGTTACACAGCGGCACAGCGTCTAACGGTCGCCAGCAAATGTATTTTGTTGTCTCGATGACTTATGTTTGGTGTGTTGCAGAGAGTATCTCATTTAAGGGTTGTTTAGTGTAGCAGAACCGTTACGCGCAGTTACTTATGTAATGTGTGCCATCTACTAGTGTTGTGTGACATCAGAAGTTGAACGTTGACTTATGTGCTGTATTTCTGTCTGTTGCAGAACCACACACACACACGCACACGCACACGCGTGCACACGCACGCACGCACACACGCACACACACACACGCACGCACGCACGCACGCACACACACACACACACACACACACACACACACACACACACACACACACACACATCTGCTGCCATGCCTCGTGTACTGGCCACCATTAAACAACCCAAGATCGTACTAATAAAGAACCAACTGTTATTCCACATCTTTGTTTTGCTTGCTCAACAACGGACATCTCAAACTACACGCAACAGTATGAAAACCTCAATATATGTACGGTACACGGTACACAGCAAAATATTGAACCATTCTGTCCTCTCACAATATGCCCTAATGCAGTGTTTCCCAACCAGTGTGCCGCGGCACACCGGTGTCACGTGAGAGATGTTCCGTGGGAAATTGTCCAACATTAAATACCGAGCGAATTGTAACAGGATTACCAAACCACAGGTCAGTTTCCGCAAGGCTAATCGTGCATGCGTGGCAAATCTGAGAATTTTGAGATTTCATGTTGTGGCATCGGCACATACTCAATTTATGTGTGTGTTGCTGTTAGTGATGGCTCGTGAGTGAACGATTCGTTCAAAAAAGGTTGGGAAACACTGCCCTAATGTACCGAAGGATTTCGGTACTTCATTTCACACGGATGCATTTACAGCCCACCATTTATGTGTATGTGCCTATCTGCGCTGGTAAAACCGCCCCCTCCGCGAGGTCATGCCCAATCGCTGTTGTGGTTGGACTGGCACTCACGCTCTCGCACTGTTGTAACTGTAGGTGAGTAGAAGGGTAGCCATGCTTGCCGGTAGACCAGTTACTTTGGGCTTCTTGTACAGAAATATTGCTTGTAAATGTTGAGTCGTAAGATAAGGATATCATTTGCTTTTTGCAAAGGTCTATCTACTATTTTGGACTTTTTCTGCTCCCAAATTCAGGAAAGACCAGGGACTTCCTCATGTCTTTCATTTATTTTACTGTACACAGCTGGCAACACAAAGTACTTCTCACATTTACAGAATCGGGAGAGAGTTGCAACACAGAGAAGTCATCGTTTCTGAGATCAATCAGTCTTGGTTTCATGAAATTAAAATGCAAAACAAGAGAGTCAATTATATTTTTTTTATCTTTTCCCTTTGCTTCATGTAGTAAAGAGAATTACTACTAAATAAACTCAGAATTGTGCTTTAACACTAGTTAACACGAGACCCTCGTTACAAGTTAACTTTATCAGCTACGGTATGGATGCAAATTTAGCATTTTCCTTACAAAGAGTCTAAATCAATGATTAAATTAATCCCAGATTTAAAAAAAAAATGCTGCTGAAAAGCAAAATAAAGCAATATTTCCATGGAAAAAAGTGTTTTCTGTACGCACAAAAAGGTGTCCTGAAACTGAACCAAAAACCGTGGCGCAAAAATGGAGGCACAGACCTTATCGTGGGTTATATGTACCGTTGCACCCCTAGTGAATAACACAGATCTCTCTCCATCGAGGGTAGTCATCCAAGGTAATATTTTGTTGACATCCAACAATGCCATCCTCAGCTGCAGTGTGACGTAGGACACCAAAAGGCAGGGATGAAGGCAGGTAGAAACTGGTTGATAACGCTTTATTCATAGAGAAACCCCAAAATATGCCTGACCTGCCAAGAGTAAAAAATCAAAATCAACAATCAAAATCCTCAGCATTTATGGGTGAGTGATAAGTCTTAGTCTGAGTAGATTTGAATGGCTTAGTGTCAAAAGCTTTTGAGGGAAATGGCAATGGTCCAATGAGCCTTTTTATTCCTGATTAAAGGCGAAGTTAACCCAAAAATTCGCTTTACAATAATATGTTTTATGTGCCACCACGTGTCTAAACACAGCATTCTGATTAATATTGTGTTTGTGGAATACGAATTAAGCAGCAAAATTAACCCATTTTTATCCATCTCAGTGGACTGCCATTTTACCACCTGTCAACTGAAAATTACATCATAGTTGGTCAGGTCTCTGGTAAAAAACAATTATATCTGCAGTTTTCTTGAGCTGATCTGGTTGGTTCCAGCATAGATCGCTGATGTCTTACTGTGGTGCTTTTTGAAACCATGTTGATGGTTGAAAGGTTTTCCATCAGTGCCAGAAGTAATAAAATGTCACGAGTTTTCTCAACAGGCGAAAGAAGGCTGATTGGTCAAAATGATTTGCGTTGACTGATAGGCTTCCCAGGTTTGGGCAGTGGAATTATACACGTTTCTAGATAACCAGTATTTCAAGTGTTTGTTGCGATAGATAGAAGAGTTCTGTGAGATATTGCATGGGGACAGAAACATGGTTTTTGAGGAACATTGTGCAGATCCCATCTGGGCCTAAAGTCCCCATCTCATTGAGAGGCAAACATTTACGAACATTTGCAGAAGTAGCAAAATGCGCATTCACGTCAGAATTGTCAACAGTTTCAGTAATATATATATATATATATATATATATATATATATATATATATATATATATATATATATATATATATATATATATATATATATATATATATATATATATATATATATAGTATATATATACACTGCTCAAAAAAATAAAGGAATAGTTTTTTTTATCACGGTATGGCATGAATTCAATTACACTTTTCTGATAAGGTTTTGGTCAGGTACGCGGCAGAGGGAGTTGTTAATCAGTTTCAGCTGCATTGGTGTTGATGGAATTAACAACAGGTGCACTAGAGGGGCAACAACGAGATGGTCCCCAAAACAGGACTGCTTTTGCAGGTGGAGGCCGTTTCAAGTTCCTCCCTCTTGGTCTTTTTTAACTGGTTTTCAGCGTGTTGGCTTTAGCTAGAGTCATTATCATGACTTGGGAGCATGAGGCGATTTCTTAACCCTCCTGAAGTTGAGCAGTTTGTCCAACTCCTCCAGGATGGCACATCCATGCGTGCTGTTGCAAGAAGATTTGATGTGTCTCCCAGTACAATCTCCAGAGCATGGAAGAGATTCCAGGAGGCAGGCAGTTACTCTAGGAGAGCTGGACAGGGCCGGAGACGGTCCTCATTCCATCAGCAGGACCGATATCTGCTGCTTTGTGCAAGGAGAAACAGGTTGAGCACTGCCCGAGCCCTACAGAATGACCTCCAGCAGGCTACTGGTGTGAATGTCTCTGTCCAAACAGTCTGAAACAGACTTCACGAGGGTGGCATCAGGGCACGACGTCCTGTAGTGTACCCTGTGCTCACTGCTCAGCACCGTGGACCTCAATTGGCATTTGCCATAGAACACCAGAATTGGCAAGTCCGCCACTGGCGCCCTGTGCTTTTCACAGATGAGAGCGGGTTTACCCTGAGCACCTATGATAGACGTGAAAGGGTCTGGAGAAGCCAAGCAGAGCGCTATACTGCCTGCAACATCATTCAGCATGACCGGTTCGATGGTGGGTCAGTGATGGTCGAGGGAGGCATTTCGATGGAAGGACGAACAGACCTCTACAGGCTAGAGAACGGCAGTCTGACTGCCATTAGGCATCAGGATGAAATCCTTGCACCCATGGTCAGACCCTACGCTGATGCAGTAGGTCCTGGGTTCCTCCTGATCCACGACAATGCCCGGCCTCATGCGGCAGGAGTATGCAGACAGTATGTGGAGGATGAAGGAATTGACACAATTGAATGGCCCTCACGATCACCTGATCTAAACCCGATAGAACACCTCTGGGACATAATGTTTCAGTCCATCAGACGGCGCCAGGTTTCTCCTCAGACTTTACAGGAGCTCACTGATGCCCTTAGACAGATCTGGGAGGACATCCCACAAGACACCATTCGTCGTCGCATTAGGAGCATGCTGCGACGTTGTCAAGCATGCATACAAGCATGTGGGGGCCACACAAGATATTGAAAAGAATTTTGAGTTGCAGAAATTTAATTTAGGCAAAATGGATGAGCCTGCATTTTTTCACTTAGATTTTTGGGGTGTCTATATACTGAGCCCTCTGTAGGCTGAAAACGTTTATTTCCATCAAAATATGTGGCATCTTTTTGTTCCTGAGACATTAAACTGTCCATATCAGTATAGATATTGTCAAACGCACCTCTCGGATTAAGGTGCCCCCGGCTTCCCAGTAACGGGTTTGTTTTAGCCGGGTTCGGAGATTCGTCCGTAATCTAACCACCCGAGTTAAATTAACTCCTCCGGAATCAATCTAATTTCTGTACGACGCCAATCCCTCTCAAGTCACCCGAAGCGCGTGCCGAGTAACTCAATTCGAGGCAGGACTTCGAAGTGACCGCATCGTATTGATGGCTCCCCGCTAATGTTTGAAGTTCTTATTCGTTACGGATATTTTTTAGATGTCTTTGTTAAGACCTCAGGGATTCGTTTGTATAGCGCACCCAAGCACTAGTTTCGCCGAAGTAAATGTTAATATGGGTCCGTTCCACTTGGTCGCTCATGCAGCGAGCCGACCAACTTTTTTATTCGAAAGAGAATCGAATTAATAAAAGTGTGACAATAATAGCATTTAAGAAGAAAATTAATGCACCCTATATGATTAATTCTAACTTCGTATACGTAGATCTAGCACTTGACCGTCGGGGTTCTTCACCCCACTTAATTGCTTCGAAAAGAATAGCGACTTTCTTAAACCGAATAAAAATGTCGTGCTGTATTTAGATTTGCCCAATAATTAATTTGGAAGGCAAGTCTATTTTTTGATCGTGTCCTATTTAACTTTTGACGCGGCCCGACAAAAAGGGGAACTGGGCCGCGCCCGACGGACAATCGAAATACTTTTATCCTCCACCAACTTCACTGATTTATTTTAATCATCGTCGTTATGTTATTTAAAGGAAGTAAATTCTCAACCGAATTCACTTTTAACGAACTCAACTCTTCCGTTAAATATTTACGAAAGTTATTTAATTCTCTAACTTGCTCAGAGTTACTTTTTACGCGGCCCGTCAAAAAGGGGAAGCGGGCCTGAGCCTTTCAAATAGTTAAATAACTTTCCGTTCTACCCAAAACCAATAATCTGATTTAAACACTTCCTTTAATTTTATTCAGACGAAACAACTTTCGAACAGATCGAAATTCACTCGTGGCTCAGATAACTACGGAAGTTATTTAAGTCTCTAACTTGTTCGGAGTTCCTTTTTACGCGGCCCGTCTAAAAGGGGAAGCGGGCCTGAGCCTTCGGTTGCATATTCAGTACAAATCCGCGCACAACGAAGTAAGTAATATACAAAACACATTTATTGAAGAAACATGGAATAGAATTACAAATCTCAATTACTCCAGAAACTGAACAACTTCACTCACTGATACCCGTGTTAATAAAATCATTCAATCCCAGAACAATTCGATTGCAAAACACAGTTCATAAAAAAGGGAAGAGGTAAATACCAGTTGCGTGCTATTTTTGGTGGAAGCAAAGTCGAGTGATCAGTTCGATCTTGCTTCTAAAATCCAAATTAGAGAAACAGGCTGGCCACGAGGAAGCCGGCGGCCCGATGACTATTCCCCCCTCTCGCTAAAATACATAAAAACGGTCATCCTCACCAATTTCTCGGTTAAAGTTGTCCAGTCCAATTTTTAGGAGTAAATCCAAGTTAATTTCAGTCCAGTGATCCTGCGTCTCACACAAAGATCTTTGGGACTTTGGAAAAAATCTTGAAACTCCTCCGGGCCTCTTCACGTATAAGAGCTCTTTTGGGGGGAAAAGCCCTGAAGCTTCTCCAGCAGGACCTTTTATAGACCTCTCCGTCCCCCCCCCCCTCCCCTTTCTTCTCTCCGGTACTTTCCCTATAGGGTAAGACTGCCCAGTTTTCCCACGCCTATAGAAGGGACTGGCCAGCTTTCTCAGGCCTATAGAGGGAACTGGCCAGTTTCCCACGCCCATAGAGGGAAGTGGCCAGCCTCCCCACGCTTTGTTATCTGTGGCCTTCAGCCGCTGTTTCCGCCCTGACCACGCAGTACTTTCCACCAAATGCACAGCTAGTGGTAAAACCTTTCACTTCCCCTTTTCACCTTTGACCTACTTTCTTAAGCAATTTGTGTCACGCCACTATTCCCATAGAGACGGGTTTCTTGATCAAATTGACAAATAATATTGCTTAAAGCGGTTACAGAATACATTTTTAGCCAAGCAAAGAAATAAAAATAAAAATCACATTTGTGCTTCTCCAAACAATTTATGTCACGCCACTATTCTCAGTGACGGGTCTCTTGATCAAATTGACAAATAATATTGCTTAAAGTGGTTACAGAATACATTTTTAGCCAAGCAAAGAAATAAAAATAAAAATCACATTTGTGCTTCCATGCGTGACTCACACTCTGACACCGTGTTCCTTTTTTATATCCATTTTAACCGGTTTAGCTTATTCCGGCCCCTCTATTGGTCTCCCGTTTTGGTCTGGCGCCATCTTTTGGACAAATTTGGAATTTCAGCTCTGCCAATTTATTCCTGTGAACAATCCATATTCTACCATTTGGACATTTCTAACAGTCCTTCCAACACTGCCGTGGCCTCTCCTGTTTGCGCGCTGCCGGGTGTCTTTCCTTTGCGGCGGCAACGCTCCACTCCATTTTGCTTCAGAACAAAACCCCAGTGGGCATTCTGCTCTCCTTCCTTTTTTGACCCATCGGTGTAAAGAGTCCATTCATAGGGCTTCTCTTCATCCGCGTTGAGAGGCATCCTGCCTCTATCGACGGGTTTGATCCCACTATGTACTCAGTCCATTTCTGAGGCCACTTCTCTAAGCCTCCTCCATACAATATTACACATGCTGGTTCTTCATGTCGTCTTGGAGAGTCTGGATTAGACCCCTCCTTTCCGGTTCCTTTCATAGGATTTCCAGGTTCGGGATCCAATCTCCTTCCACCGCTAGCCATCTTTTCAATGAGTAGCAGTTTCTCTAGTTGTAGGGTCGAGCTGTCTCCTTTCGAAGCCTTTCCGTGCGCATTCGGAACAGGGTCGATTCAGCTCTTAGTTACTCAGCGGCGCCCTTTGCGTCGCCTCTACTCAGAACACCAATATGAGAACTTTTGCCTCGCTTATTGATGCTCTCAACGGTGGGATGCACTTCTTTTTCTTTTTCCTTTTTCCCCACCAGGTTTTCTACTGACAGGAAATTCTAACAAGGGTATATTCAATTGCAAATTCAAACATTATTGTAGCGAACAGGAAATGACGACTAATCATCAGCCCGAAGCCACTCAGCCTTTCAATTCTTGGGAACCTGTAAGTCACAGAAGGTCTCCAACAGTTAAGAATCATGTACCATACAAGCCTTAGAAGAATTATCTTGGCTGTTTTTCTTCTGCCTGGAGAGTAAGTATAGTTACTACTCCTGGTCAGCCTTTACTGTAGTCTTCAACAGCAGGAAAAAAAAAAAAAAAAGAGAAAAGGGCGGAAAGAAGAAAAATCCTTTTGTGAGTTCAGCGGACAAAAATCTGTAATCCTCTGATGCGTCCGGGAACAAAAACCCTTGTAATCCGCACAGGTGTCCGGGAACAAAAATCTTGTAATCCACACAGGTGTCCGGGAACAAAAAAAAAAAACATTTGTAATCCACACAAGTGTCCGGGAACAAGAAAATTTGTAATCCACACAAGTGTCCGGGAACAAAAATTTTGTAATCCACACAGGTGTCCGGGAACAAAAAATTTGTAATCCACACAAGTGTCCGGGAACAAAAAAAATTTGTAATCCACACAAGTGTCCGGGAACAAAAATTTTGTAATCCACACAGGTGTCCGGGAACAAAAAATTTGTAATCCACACAAGTGTCCGGGAACAAGAAAATTTGTAATCCACACAAGTGTCCGGGAACAAAAATCTTGTAATCCACACAGGTGTCCGGGAACAAAAAAAAAAAAAAAATTGTAATCCACACAAGTGTCCGGAAACAAGAAAATTTGTAATCCACACAGGTGTCCGGGAACAAAAAAAAAAAAAAAAAAAATTTGTAATCCACACAAGTGTCCGGGAACAAGAAAATTTGTAATCCACACAAGTGTCCGGGAACAAAAATTTTGTAATCCACACAGGTGTCCGGGAACAAAAAATTTGTAATCCACACAAGTGTCCGGGAACAAAAAAAATTTGTAATCCACACAAGTGTCCGGGAACAAAAATTTTGTAATCCACACAGGTGTCCGGGAACAAAAAATTTGTAATCCACACAAGTGTCCGGGAACAAGAAAATTTGTAATCCACACAAGTGTCCGGGAACAAAAATCTTGTAATCCACACAGGTGTCCGGGAACAAAAAAAAAAAAAAAATTGTAATCCACACAAGTGTCCGGAAACAAGAAAATTTGTAATCCACACAGGTGTCCGGGAACAAAAAAAAAAAAAAAAAAAAAAAAATTTGTAATCCACACAAGTGTCCGGGAACAAGAAAATTTGTAATCCACACAAGTGTCCGGGAACAAAAATTTTGTAATCCACACAGGTGTCCGGGAACAAAAAATTTGTAATCCACACAGGTGTCCGGGGACAAAAAAAAAATTGTAAGGGAGAAATGAAGGTTTATTATAAAGTTAAATTGAGAAAGAAAAAGGAAAAGGAAGAGGGGAGACGAGTCTTCTCTTTTTATTTTTCAAAATAAAAAGGCCTCTCTTCAGACGGTCTCCTAATTGGTTGCCTTCTCTTTGGCCTTGGCTTTGGCATGAAATCTAAAACATTTGCAGGCTCCTCATCGACTGGTTCATCTTCTGTATTTATACCCAATATCCGTGCCCATGTACCGGCCCCTCTTTCTCTTGCAAGTTCTGCCGCATACTCTGCGTACACTACAAACATTACTTTCAGCACCCCATACAAGTACAAGCTGTGAAGGATCTCCTCCTTACTCATGCTTAAAGTAATGTGCTGAGGGGTGGCGGTCACCGTTTACCATGACACAATACAGTTCTAATCCTCCCGTGCTATCAAGGTTCTTTTCTAGGAAACTCTATTCCTTAAAGAGACTGTACTTATGTCACTCAAGGCCGTTCTGACATTTATTTGTATCAGTGAGCGGAATTAAGACAGTTTCTGGGAAGAAAAAACTGAAAAACTCCACACAGGTTCGTTTTGGAGCTGTGAGCAAAACAAAAAAAACAAATGTTCTTCTATTGTCTCATTTTTATTTTTTTTTCTAAACTTTTACTCACAACCCCCCTCCTACTCGTTGGGCGCCAAAATGTCAAACGCACCTCTCGGATTAAGGTGCCCCCGGCTTCCCAGTAACGGGTTTGTTTTAGCCGGGTTCGGAGATTCGTCCGTAATCTAACCACCCGAGTTAAATTAACTCCTCCGGAATCAATCTAATTTCTGTACGACGCCAATCCCTCTCAAGTCACCCGAAGCGCGTGCCGAGTAACTCAATTCGAGGCAGGACTTCGAAGTGACCGCATCGTATTGATGGCTCCCCGCTAATGTTTGAAGTTCTTATTCGTTACGGATATTTTTTAGATGTCTTTGTTAAGACCTCAGGGATTCGTTTGTATAGCGCACCCAAGCACTAGTTTCGCCGAAGTAAATGTTAATATGGGTCCGTTCCACTTGGTCGCTCATGCAGCGAGCCGACCAACTTTTTTATTCGAAAGAGAATCGAATTAATAAAAGTGTGACAATAATAGCATTTAAGAAGAAAATTAATGCACCCTATATGATTAATTCTAACTTCGTATACGTAGATCTAGCACTTGACCGTCGGGGTTCTTCACCCCACTTAATTGCTTCGAAAAGAATAGCGACTTTCTTAAACCGAATAAAAATGTCGTGCTGTATTTAGATTTGCCCAATAATTAATTTGGAAGGCAAGTCTATTTTTTGATCGTGTCCTATTTAACTTTTGACGCGGCCCGACAAAAAGGGGAACTGGGCCGCGCCCGACGGACAATCGAAATACTTTTATCCTCTACCAACTTCACTGATTTATTTTAATCATCGTCGTTATGTTATTTAAAGGAAGTAAATTCTCAACCGAATTCACTTTCAACGAACTCAACTCTTCCGTTAAATATTTACGAAAGTTATTTAATTCTCTAACTTGCTCAGAGTTACTTTTTACGCGGCCCGTCAAAAAGGGGAAGCGGGCCTGAGCCTTTCAAATAGTTAAATAACTTTCCGTTCTACCCAAAACCAATAATCTGATTTAAACACTTCCTTTAATTTTATTCAGACGAAACAACTTTCGAACAGATCGAAATTCACTCGTGGCTCAGATAACTACGGAAGTTATTTAAGTCTCTAACTTGTTCGGAGTTCCTTTTTACGCGGCCCGTCTAAAAGGGGAAGCGGGCCTGAGCCTTCGGTTGCATATTCAGTACAAATCCGCGCACAACGAACTAAGTAATATACAAAACACATTTATTGAAGAAACATGGAATAGAATTACAAATCTCAATTACTCCAGAAACTGAACAACTTCACTCACTGATACCCGTGTTAATAAAATCATTCAATCCCAGAACAATTCGATTGCAAAACACAGTTCATAAAAAAGGGAAGAGGTAAATACCAGTTGCGTGCTATTTTTGGTGGAAGCAAAGTCGAGTGATCAGTTCGATCTTGCTTCTAAAATCCAAATTAGAGAAACAGGCTGGCCACGAGGAAGCCGGCGGCCCGATGACTATTCCCCCCTCTCGCTAAAATACATAAAAACGGTCATCCTCACCAATTTCTCGGTTAAAGTTGTCCAGTCCAATTTTTAGGAGTAAATCCAAGTTAATTTCAGTCCAGTGATCCTGCGTCTCACACAAAGATCTTTGGGACTTTGGAAAAAATCTTGAAACTCCTCCGGGCCTCTTCACGTATAAGAGCTCTTTTGGGGGGAAAAGCCCTGAAGCTTCTCCAGCAGGACCTTTTATAGACCTCTCCGTCCCCCCCCCTCCCCTTTCTTCTCTCCGGTACTTTCCCTATAGGGTAAGACTGCCCAGTTTTCCCACGCCTATAGAAGGGACTGGCCAGCTTTCTCAGGCCTATAGAGGGAACTGGCCAGTTTCCCACGCCCATAGAGGGAACTGGCCAGCCTCCCCACGCTTTGTTATCTGTGGCCTTCAGCCGCTGTTTCCGCCCTGACCACGCAGTACTTTCCACCAAATGCACAGCTAGTGGTAAAACCTTTCACTTCCCCTTTTCACCTTTGACCTACTTTCTTAAGCAATTTGTGTCACGCCACTATTCCCATAGAGACGGGTTTCTTGATCAAATTGACAAATAATATTGCTTAAAGCGGTTACAGAATACATTTTTAGCCAAGCAAAGAAATAAAAATAAAAATCACATTTGTGCTTCTCCAAACAATTTATGTCACGCCACTATTCTCAGTGACGGGTCTCTTGATCAAATTGACAAATAATATTGCTTAAAGCGGTTACAGAATACATTTTTAGCCAAGCAAAGAAATAAAAATAAAAATCACATTTGTGCTTCCATGCGTGACTCACACTCTGACACCGTGTTCCTTTTTTATATCCATTTTAACCGGTTTAGCTTATTCCGGCCCCTCTATTGGTCTCCCGTTTTGGTCTGGCGCCATCTTTTGGACAAATTTGGAATTTCAGCTCTGCCAATTTATTCCTGTGAACAATCCATATTCTACCATTTGGACCATCTCTACCCCCATGTTACACGACAATATCCAACATTTTTGTTCTCACCATTGAAATCTGATGTATTTTCAAAGTGTTCCTTTAATTTTTGAATAAGAGTTATATTGTGTATATCAAGATTAATTGCAATTGCAATTAAAGGGGCTCTTTTAAAATATCTTGGAGCATATTAATTAAAAAAAAACTGTATAGCCGAGATAAAATGTGTGGGGTTTGTCCTGCCCAGGGAGTAATTCAGTGGAGAATAGCAGCTGGCTGATCAGAGAGATCATCATTCCCTCAGGAGAGTTGTGTTCTACTGACTTGCTTTCTAGTTAAAAAGACCCTTATAAATATTTCTCCATTTCAACAAATGTTGTGTTAAGTGAGAGAAAGATGGTTGAGCAATGTTTGGCAGGGAAAACCCTACATAATGCATTGCATGCGTGCTCACAAAGAGTTGTGTCTCTATTGAATGTTTTAGTAATGGTGTCTGCTGTCTTTGTCCATGATAAACCTTTGTACGCCACAATAGTGAAGAAGCAAACTGAAAAATCATGGCTCAAAACAACGTTTTTCCTCTATTTTGCTGCCATGAGATCTTGAAGGTGGACCAAAGACTCTGCAACAGCGGAACAGTCATGAGTAATGTTGTCAAAAGAACTGATAATTTCGGTACCAATTCGGTACTAATGCGCAAAAAAAATTGTCTTTCATAACAATGGCTTCAGCAAGTGGGAGTGGAAGTCCAACACGCCACCTTGTTGAGAAGCCAGGTCACTCAAAGAGTCTTGTATGGAAATATTTTGCATTTGAGGCGGGTGCAACCGGAGAAGCATAACGGCAGGGGGGGGGGGGGGGGGGGGAGGCTGTTGGTGACAGTGCTGGAGTTGGCGGTGGCAGTCAAAAAACAAAATCCTGGACAATTTTGAAATTCCCCCTAGAAATTTTCTTAGGTCTCAGAAGTAGGACATGTCTGGGAAAAAGAGGACGTCTGGTCACCCTAAACTGGAGCAATAATCGATTCGAACAAGCCAACGTGCAAAAAATGTTTGAGATGTTTGAGGCTTGAGAGGCCCCATGCCACTGCTGCTCTTTTTTAATATATACAGTAATCCCTCACTATATCGCGGTTCATTTATCGCAGCTTCAGTACATCGCTGATTCCCCCCAAATAAATACAAAATCCAGCCATCCATCCATCCATTTTCTTCCGCTTATCCAGGGCCGGGTGGCGGGGGCAGCTGCTTTAGGAGGGACTCCCAGACTTCCCTCTCCCCAGCCACTTCATCCAGCTCATCCCGGGGGATCCCAAGGCGTTCCCAGGCCAGCTGAGAGATATAGTCTCTCCAGCGCGTCCTGGGTCGTCCACGGGGTCTCCTACCGGTGGGACATGCCCGGAACACCTCCCCAGCGAGGCGTCCAGGAAGCATCCTGATGAGATGCCCGAGCCACCTCATCTGGCTCCTCTCAACGTGGAGGAGCAGCGGCTCTACTCCGAGTCTCTCTCGGATGACCGAGCTTCTCACCTTATCTCTAAGGGAGAGCCCGGACACCCTGCGGAGGAAACTCATTTCGGCCGCTTGTATCCGGGATCTCGTTCTTTTGGTCACAACCCATAGCTCGTGACCACAGGTGAGGGTAGGAGTGTAGATCGACCGGTAAATTGAGAGCTTTGCCTTTTAGCTCAGCTCTCTCTTCACCACGACAGACCGGAACAGAGTCCGCATTACTGCTGACGCTGCACAGATCCGCCTGTCGATCTCGCGCTTCATCCTGCCCTCACTCGTCAACAAGACCCTAGGATACTCGAACTCCTCCACTTGGGGCAGGATCCCATCCCCGATCCGGAGAGGGCATTCCACCCTTTTCCGACCGAGGACCATGGCCTCAGATTTGGAGGTGCTGACCCTCCTCCCGACCGCTTCACATTCGGCTGAGAACTGCTCCAGTGAGAGCTAGAGATCATGGCTTGAAGAAGCCAACAGCACCACGTTGCCTGCAAAAAGCAGAGACGCAATGCTGAGGTCCCGAAACCGGACAACCTCAATGCCTTGACTGCGCCTAGAAATACTGTCCATAAAAGTTATGAACAGAATCAGTGACATAGGGCAACCTTGGCGGAGTCCAACCCTCACTGGGAACGAATCCGACTTACTGCCGGAAATGCGGACCAAACTCTGGCATCGGTGATACAGGGCCAGAACCGCCCTTATCAGTTGGCTCGTCACCCCGTACTCCCGAAGCACCCTCCACAGAACTTCCCGAGGGACACGGTCAATTGACTTCTCTAAATCCACAAAACACATGTGGACTGGTTAAGTGAACTCCCATGCCTCCTCGAGGATCCTACCGAGGGTGTAGAGCTGGTTCACTGTTCCACGGCCAGGATGAAAGCCACACTGCTCCTCCTGAATCCGAGGTTCGACCTTCCGACCGACCCTCCTCTCCAGCACCCCTGAATAGACCTTACCAGGGAGGCTGAGGAGTGTGATTCCCCTGTAATTGGAACACACCCTCTGGTCCCCCTTCTTAAAGAGGGGAACTACCACCCCAGTCTGCCAATCCAGAGTCCCCGATGTCCATGCAATTATTTAGAGGCGTGTCAGCCATGACAGCCCCACAACATCCAGAGCCTTTAAAAACTCCGGGTGGATCTCATCCACTATGGGGCCTTCCCCCCGAGGAGTTTTTTAACTACCTCAGTGACTTCGACCCCAGAGATTGGAGAGTCCGCCTCAGAGTCTCCAGACCCTGCTTCCACAATGGAAGGCGTGTCGGTGGATTCGAAGAGGTCTTCGAAGTATTCTCCCCACCGACACACGACGTCCCGAGTCGAGGTCAGCAGCACGCCATCTCCACTGTAAACAGTGTTGATGGTGTACTGCTTCCCCTTCCTGAGACGCCGGATTGTGGACTAGAATTTCCCCGAAGCCGTCCGGAAGTCGTTCTCCATGGCCTCACCAAACTCCTCCCACGCCCGGGTTTTTGCCTCAGCAACCACCGAAGCCACGTTCCGCTTGGCCATCTGGTACCTGTCGGCTGCCTCTGGAGTCCTGCAGGCCAAAATCGCCCGATAGGACTCCTTCTTCAGCTTGACGGCATCCCTTACCGCCGGTGTCCACCAGCGGGTTTGGGGATTGCCGCCACAACAGGCACCAACTGTTAGGGTTTTCAGGTTAGTTTGATCCTATGATTATGTTGGAATGTAGACTGTAATGATTAAATCAATCATGTCTTGCCCTCACAATGTAATGATTAAATCAATCACGTCTGGCCCTCACAATGCCGGGTGGATCTCATCCACTATGGGGCCTTCCCCCCGAGGAGTTTTTTAACTACCTCAGTGACTTCGACCCCAGAGATTGGAGAGTCCGCCTCAGAGTCTCCAGACCCTGCTTCCACAATGGAAGGCGTGTCGGTGGATTTGAAGAGGTCTTCGAAGTATTCTCCCCACCGACTCACGACGTCCCGAGTCGAGGTCAGCAGCACGCCGGCTTCCATTCACATTGGGTTGGGTTGGGTTCCGGCTTCCGGGTTGTTCTGACAGATCGTCGCTCTTCGGACACAAAGTATGGCAGCGGACCAAGAGGTATGTACGGCTTCGTGCACCAACTGCACCCTTCTCTTAGAGAGGTTGTCTCTGCTAGAGGGACGTGTCCGCCAGTTAGAGCAGAATAGTGCGATAACAGTAGTTGCGGCGGACACAGACGCGGGCTGTAGTCAGCCCGCTAGCCCGGTTAGCATTAGCCCCAAGCGGTTTGCTAATCGCGATGAGCCAGGTAAGACGCATAGCCGTCCAAAGTCATCTCGGTCTACTGGCCCTCGCACTTTGGTCATAGGCGACTCCATTACCCGCAACATTACGCTTAAAAATCCAGCCACGGTAATGTGTATTCCTGGGGGCAGAGCACCCGACATAGAAGCTAATCTTAGGGAGCTGACTCGCAATAGGCCTAGTCAACAGCGTAGTTCCAACAACACTAGCTACTCGGACATAGTGATACACGTCGGCTCCAATGATGTTAGGATGAGACAATCAGAGATCACAAAGAAAAACATAGCGAGGACTTGTGATCTTGCCAGAAAGATGAGTCGGCATCGAGTATTTGTCTCTGGCCCCCTGCCTGGGAGAGGCACTGATGAGAGGTTTAGTAGATTAGTCTCCCTTAATCGATGGATGGCTGGGTTCTGTAAAAAGCAGGGACTGTATTTTATAGATAACTGGTCCTCCTTCTGGGGTCGCCCCGACCTGCTGAGGAAGGACGGCCTTCACCCTAACCGTGAAGGCGCCTTCACTCTTTCTAGGAATATAGATTACTGTTTGAGCCACTCATGACAGGTCACTCTAGAGCAGGCCAGGGCACAGGTGATTAGACCACCTGTGAGGATGGGTTTGGAGTCTGTTAAGTTAAAGTTAACTAGCGCTAGGCTAGACTTTCAGCATACACATAGCTCCTCGTGTAGACTAGAGCGCGACAGTTTAAATAGTGCTGCAGTACACATAAACACACTTTCTACTGGGGTAGTAGACAAATCCAATCACTCCGTCCCGACCGGTCTTGCTGATGAAACGGTGCCTGTTTTAGATAACTTCACATGTGTAACAAATACTCATCATCAAATTCCCATGGTCGTTTCATCCCACCGCCCTAATAAACTTTTGAGAGGTGATATTAGGCCTAGAGAACACAATTTTACTCACATCCCGTTTAAAAATCCTTCGATAGATACGCACCCTGATCAACCAATTACACTTAAATTCGGTTTTATGAATGTTAGATCACTTCATACGAAAGCAGTTCTCGTTAATGACCTTATCACGGAACATAATCTAAACGTTTTTGGTCTTTGCGAGACCTGGTTAAAACCTAATGAACTGCTGCCACTTAACGAGGCCTCGCCTCCAAATTTTGTGAGCTCGCATGTGGCTCGTCCTCGAAAAAAGGGTGGGGGTGTCGCCCTCATCTCAAATTCTGAGCTTAGATTTAGGCCTCGCTCAATTCACGTATTTAAAACATTTGAAGTTCTCATTGTGCGATCCACTGCGTTACCGTCATTCTGTCTTGTTGTTATTTACCGCCCACCCGGGGCTTACTCTGGCTTCCTGGATGAATTTTCAGAAGTTGTGGCTGATCTAGTGACAAATGCAGATAATATAGTTATCATGGGTGATTTCAACATCCACATGAATTCACCGTCAGAACCACTGACTTCGGCATTTCAAACTTTAATCGATACGTTTGGTTTTACGCAAGCTGTACAGGCAGCAACGCATAAGAATGGAAATACCTTAGATCTGGTATTATCCCGGGGACTAGCACCCTCAAATATAACAGTACTGCCATACACTACTGTTCTGTCTGATCATTTTTTAATAAAATTTGAAATTTTAGTTCCTTGTCAAAGACAAGAGAGCAATCAGAATTATAGCAGCCGTAATTTTAACTCCATGACTGCAACTGCGCTATCTGAGTTACTGTCGCCGGCAACCGCCATGTTTCCCGCGTACAGTGGCTCTATCGATAATCTTACAAATGAATTCAATGCGACATTATTAAAAGCCATCGACTCTGTGGCACCGCTACGTCTGAAAACTCGCCGTAGATGGCCAACTCCGTGGTTCACAGATGACACACGTACGTTTAAACAATTGTGTAGAAAGCATGAGCGCAGATGGCGTTTAACCAAACTTGGGGTTTTCCATCAGGGATGGAAGGACAGCCTCCTGAAATATAAAGATGCGCTTATTTTAGCAAAAACTCGTTATTTTTCGCAAGTCATTAATCTTAATAAAAGCAATCCTAAATACTTATTTGATACAGTGGCAAAGCTAACTCTGCGCCAGCCGACCCCCGATAGCTCCTTCCACTCAGCTGACGAGTTTATGAAATTTTTTGCTTAAAAGATTGAGTCCATTAGGGACGAGATCAAGAATACCATTCCAATCGCTCCGCCGGTTACTAGCGCTGGGGATCATGGAATAACCCTCTCAAATTTTAAAAGCGTGTCCCTTGTTAGAGATTTGCTCACTCCAACTTATTTTGCAAGAACCAAACAGGAGACAAGCAAGTTCTTTTAGACACCTGCAGGTGGAGAGTCCATTCGTCGCTGTCTGAACAGCGATTATCGAATGAAGTCTAAAAGTCTCCTCCCTGCAAGGGCATATTTATTAGGAGGAACAGAGTGGGGGTGAGTGGACAGGTTTGGTGAACCCCCGGCCTCTGATAAGATCAGAGCAGGGGGTGTTTTACACTGTTGTGGGAAACAGAACAACTTTGATTGCTTCCCCTGCAGCTGGTCAATCAAGCAGAGGAAGCAACCACTTCATCTTACTCTGCATTGTGAGGGCAAGACGTGATTGATTTAATCATTACATTGTGAGGGCAAGACAAGATTGATTTAATCATTACAGTCTACATTCCAACATAATCCTACGATAAAGATAACCTGGAAAACCCTAACATCTCCCTCCTGTTTTATCATATGATTATGTCACCCCAAACAACAAAGACAAGCAAGAAGAAAAAAACATATATATATATGTATAATGAAGAAAGAAGAATAGTAAAAATAAAAACAACAAACAATGATAGCAACACTTTCCAGTGAAGATGAGGCATTACCTCAATACCCCAGATCAAACTTATTGTGTAAGCGAAAAACCTGCTGGTTAGATGTTATTAGCAGGAAAATTCTTACACGGCCCCTGTGCCACAGGCGACCAGAATGCTATCAATAAAAACAAAAAGAAAAACACAGAAACAGTACATCTGAGGGAAGAGCGCAAGGACAACTTTGTCTCCGACGGACCATACTTTATGGTCATCTGGAACGTTCGCACCCCAGACAGGGTCATGAGGGTCAAAGGTTGCAACTGCTCTGCGTCGAGTCCAGAAGAGTTGTGTGCTCCTGTCAGCTGATGATGTCATATCCTGTAGGTGTGGTCTGTCACCCACACTGGTGCACACACTCCTGTCCAGTTGGCGGGCAGCATCGGATAAACCTTGTGACCACAAAGCCACCAGCCATTCTGTATGAAGTATGTTCCGTTTGATGGTGTAGCCATGTTGGTTGGAGAGCCCTCACCACCTGAAATGGCTCTCTTATCTTGACACTCATCGGTGATGTCCAGAGCTCCCATCCAGTTTCCTCCTGGAGAGCAGTCGTCGTTAATGCAGACGTGGGTCTTGTTACCTTGGATGTAACATGTGTAATTCACTCCAGCTGGTCTCTCTGTGTAGGCCACTTGTGGTATTGTTCGTCCTTTAACAGTCACATTGAGATTTGCCCAGAAGTGTTCATCATAGGCACCGTCTGCAAGTCCAGAGTGGGATGGGTCGGCATCACTGATTGTGACTGCTCGGCGTTGATATCCAACTCCTCCCATGGATGCCATACGTTTCGCTTCAGTGACATTCATTGCTCTGGCCTCCAAGCGAACTTGCGTGGAGGAAGGGGGGAGTTTCGAACACACATAGCACGCCTCCTGTGTGTGAGCTCTCACAGTGAACCTGAGGGTTGTCCACCTGTGAGGGGGAGAGATCAGGCGGCAGTAAATTTGCATTGGACACATCTTTCAGTTTGAGCGTCCTGATTAGATAATCTGCCCAGGACTGCTCTTCATCTGTTGCTTGCAACTCTCGTAGTCAATTGTAGTGCCCATTTAACTGGCAAATAGGAGGTTTTTTTTGTTTTTTTGTTTTTTGTTTTTTTGAAACAAGCTCTACAAAAAAAAATGTTTGTTTTGTTTTGAAAATATTTTGAATATGAATCAAATCCATATGTTGTATAAAGCTGACTGACCTGCCCCACTATCCCTCCTCTTGAGCCATGTGACGCGCACCATGGCTCAATATTGCAGCCCATTTGCATAGGTTCTTTGGTAGGGTAGGTCATTTATAGATGCCATTCTCTAATCTTGCCCCTGTTTTGACAACTAGCTTAGCAAGTAAATGGATGGCCTCCCCGAATGGGGAGCGACTCAGCTAGCAAATGATTAGACATTTTCACTTTGTTGTAGTTTCTTTAGTTAGTATGATTTAGAGAATCCATATGTAGTAAAGTTTTGTAGTACTACATATGATTTCATCATCATTTAGTTTGACTTTCTTTCCAAAACGCTTCTTAATTTCTCAGTTCACACATCTTCTACATGTGTTACTGGTTCTCCATTTTTTTTTCTAGTTAATTATCAATCCAAAAGCTATGTGTTTCTTTCTAACATTCAACCTGCTCAAAATCACTCTTTCATCAAAGTCGCTCTACTAATTTTCCATAGTAGTCGCCAACGACTTCAACCATTCAACCTTTCATTCAGGCAATCATTCATCAATGCTCATCATATGTATCTCACACAGTCTCCAAAAAGGAGTCTTCCTATCACATCGGTCCCAATTCATCCAAGCTCACCACACAACACTCATATATCACTTTCAACTCAGGTTTCCTGGTAGAACAATCCACCAATTCAAAAAAAAAAGACTTAACTAAAACAAACAATTGGCAAATCAATCTGAATTTTTTCCTTGTTTTTAAATTTGAAGAACTCAATCTCTCAGATTTAGCTTGCATTTAGAATTTTGTATAATCTTATAACACAACCAATCAATTATTCCTATTAAATGTAGCATTGCAAAATCTTAAATTCACAATTTAGCTTCTTCCAATTCCTGAAAGCATGTTCTGTCATTTTTTTTTCTTCGAATTTCTCATGTGGGCTCGACACTTAACATGCACTAGTGTGGATTAGTTTCTGCTTGCAAACAGATTTCTCTCTTTTTCCTCTCATTTTTATCTTTCAAAATCATTTCTGTTCTGCGGTGCAAATTGGATAGACCACAGTCTAGCAAATTTTTTTTTATACTAAAACTTTAGCCAATGTTCATCATTTTAACATATACGCACACACATGCACAGCTCTCGCACGCAAAAGGTAGTTCCCAGCACCAATGATTCGTCACAGGCTGGCCATTTCCTGTGGTCGATCATGAGCTGGTCCCTCCCATGCACACGAGGACAGCACATTCTAATTTTATTTATGTATCTTCTAGAAGCAAGTTGCATTTCTTTACCACTTGAACTCTCAACTTCCTTTCTACTCCATACTTTTTCTTCCACTTCGGCATATATTGCATACAATTAAGAAATCTACTCGCCATGTACTTCTCATCTCCGTCAAGAGGTAGAAATTTACCGTTTTTATTTCCCATCTTAATTCTAGTAGTTCTAGGTTATACAATTTATTTTCTCAAAAATATTATTATTATTATTACTTATTTATTACTTATTTATTTATTTAACTATTGCTTTGAGGATCCTCAATGCAGGTTTAAATTGACCTTTCAACAAATTACTAGCCTGTATTATTGCCGTGGATCAATGCTAGAACTGCTTTTTTGTCAATTTATCCTACCAGTCACACACTCAATCACACTAACTCCAGCGCTTTTTTAGGCCTATCCAGGGATGGGTGTAAAACCCTCCCAAACAGCTTTGGAAAAACGGACAAAAGAAAAAATCTACGCCCTTCTTCAATTAAGAAAAAGAAGCTCTGTTTTTCTTAGCCCGTTTCTTCCACTGGGACTTGAACCCAAGCTGTTCTTTGGCTTGGAAAAACATACAAAGAAAAATCTACGCCCTTCTTTGATTAACAAAAAAGAAGCTCCGTGTTTCTTAGCACGTTCCTTCCACTGGGACTTTAACCCAAGCCAGATCCCTCAGCTCGGAAAAACAGACAAAGAAGAGTCTACGCACTTCTTCGATGAACGAAAAAGAAGCTCTGCCTTTCTTAGCCTGTTTCTTCCACTGGGACTTTAACCCAAGCTGGCTCCCGTGCACCTCTACGTGTTACGCGTTTAACAACACAACACAATTATGGCCTTTAACTTACTTGTCCCCTGGTTCGTTGCACTGCCGGGTCCCGTCAATCCACCTCTGTCAGACGAAGGCAGACCTAAGATGCTGGCCCAGCGAAGAATTTCCTTCCCAGGTCTTTCTTTACCAGGTCCGGCTAATGGACGCTGGCCCGTCGACGGTGTACAGCGCGTCGTCCTCCGTCAGCCAGATGATGGGTATGAGGGTCCCGGGTTTCGGCACCAAAATGTTAGAGATTTGCTCACTCCAACTTATTTTGCAAGAACCAAACAGGAGACAAGCAAGTTCTTTTAGACACCTGCAGGTGGAGAGTCCATTCGTCGCTGTCTGAACAGCGATTATCGAATGAAGTCTAAAAGTCTCCTCCCTGCAAGGGCATATTTATTAGGAGGAACAGAGTGGGGGTGAGTGGACAGGTTTGGTGAACCCCCGGCCTCTGATAAGATCAGAGCAGGGGGTGTTTTACACTGTTGTGGGAAACAGAACAACTTTGATTGCTTCCCCTGCAGCTGGTCAATCAAGCAGAGGAAGCAACCACTTCATCTTACTCTGCATTGTGAGGGCAAGACGTGATTGATTTAATCATTACATTGTGAGGGCAAGACAAGATTGATTTAATCATTACAGTCTACATTCCAACATAATCCTACGATAAAGATAACCTGGAAAACCCTAACATCCCTTGAAATGCTTACAAAATTGGTTAGTGCGGCTAAACAAACAACATGTTTACTCGACCCGCTTCCAGCCAAACTACTTAAAGAATTATTTCCAATTTTAGGACCATCCGTCTTAAATATAATCAATCTGTCTGTTTCCTCTGGGATAGTGCCAATAGCCTTTAAAACCGCTATTATTAAACCACTACTTAAGCGAGCAAATCTTGACCCGGACTGTCTCAGTAATTATAGGCCAGTTTCAAACCTCCCATTCATAGCAAAACTTCTCGAAAAAGTAGTAGCACAGCAGCTTATTGATTACATGGTCGCTAATAATCGATATGACTCTTTTCAGTCTGGTTTTAGAGCTAATTCTACAGAGACAGCACTTGCTAAAGTGACTAATGATCTCCTCATAGCTATGGATTCAAATACGTCGTCTGTATTGTTACTGCTTGATCTTAGTGCTGCCTTTGACACTGTAGACTTCGATATTTTATTAGGGCGTCTTAAAAGTTGTGTTGGTATCTCAGGGTCAGCACTAAGCTGGTTCAATTCCTATCTATCAGGCAGGACGCACCGAGTGGTCCATGGTAATACGTCCTCTGAGCTTTATAATGTTACGTGTGGTGTCCCACAGGGATCGGTACTCGGACCGATTTTATTTAATATTTATATGATTCCGCTTGGGGACATAATACGTAAATATAATATTAGTTTTCAATGCTACGCGGATGACACCCAGTTATATATGCCGTTATCAATGACAGATCCACAGGACTGCTGTAATCTCGAGGCGTGCCTTGCGGAGATTAAGCAATGGATGTCTCTCAACTTCCTTCGTCTTAACCCGGATAAAACTGAGATGTTGATAATTGGTCCTACTCGTTATCAACATTTATTTAAGGAAACCACTATAACTATAGATAACCGTACTATCACTCAGAGTGATACGGTAACTAATCTCGGGGTAATATTTGACCAAACGCTCTCCTTTCAAAAACACATTAAGAATATAACCAGGATTGCGTTTTTTCACCTTCGTAATATTGCTAAGATTCGTCCTATCCTCTCGACCGGGGATGCGGAAACTATTATACATGCGTTCGTCACGTCGCGCCTGGACTACTGTAATGTATTATTCTCTGGTCTTCCTAAATCCAGTATCAAAAGTCTACAGTTAGTGCAAAATGCCGCTGCGAGGCTGCTCTCACGGTCAAGAAAATTTGATCACATTACCCCAATATTAGCCAAATTACATTGGCTCCCGGTCCATTTAAGATGTGACTTTTGTTAGGGTTTTCAGGTTAGTTTGATCCTATGATTATGTTGGAATGTAGACTGTAATGATTAAATCAATCATGTCTTGCCCTCACAATGTAATGATTAAATCAATCACGTCTGGCCCTCACAATGCAGAGTAAGATGAAGTGGTTGCTTCCTCTGCTTGATTGACCAGCTGCAGGGGAAGCAATCAAAGTTGTTCTGTTTCCCACAATAGTGTAAAACACCCCCTGCTCTGATCTTATCAGAGGCCGGGGGTTCACCAAACCTGTCCACTCCCACCCCCACTCTGTTCCTCCTAATAAATATGCCCTTGCAGGGAGGAGACTTTTAGACTTCATTCCTGTAGCGAGTGAACTCTCCACCTGCAGGCGTCTAAAAGAACTTGCCTGTCTCCTTGTGGTTCTTGCAAAATAAGTTGGAGTAAGCAAATCTCTAACAACTTTAAGGTTCTTCTACTAACCTATAAATCACTGCATGGCTTAGCGCCTTCATATCTCGTCGACCTAGTCGTTCCTTATGTTCCGTCTCGTAACCTTCGTTCGCAAAACGCTAGTCTTTTAGTTATACCGAGGGCCAAGAAAATGTCTGCAGGGTCTAGAGCATTCTCTATTCGGGCTCCAGAGCTTTGGAATGCCCTACCAATGGATATTAGAACTACTACCTCAGTAGAAACATTTAAGACACGTTTAAAGACACATTTCTATGAGATGGCCTTTAACTAACTTGTGATGGCCAATTTGGCCGGAGTTTGTTCTGTTCTCTCTGCCCACCTTCTCCCCGGCTGGGGAGGGGGTTAGGTGGCTCAAAAGCTGATAGCGGCTGGCTGGATTCTCGGGGACCAGTTCGGGATGGGGGAGCTGCGGCTCGGCCCCCTTGAGGACACTGCCAGGACAATCGAGGGCACCTCCGACATCCATTTTTTTCATTGATTTTCATATTATGTATTACTTGTGCACTCTCTGCATCCATTACAACCTGATCCTGAAAGGGGGATCCTTCCATCTGTGGTCCCTTCTCGAGGTTTCTCATTTTCCCCTGGCAGGGGTTTTTTGAGCTTTTCCTTGCCCTTTTGGGAGCTTATGATCAGGGGATGCTTTGAGAATAATTGTCAATTTTGGCTATGTGAAGCCCTTTGAGACTTTGTGATTTAGGGCTATACAAATAAACTTGACTTGACTTGACTTGACGCCATCTCCACTGTAAACAATGTTGATGGTGCACTGCTTCCCCTTCCTGAGACGCCGTCCGGAAGTCGTTCTCCATGGCCTCACCAAACTCCTCCCACGCCCGGGTTTTTGCCTCAGCAACCGCCGAAGCCACGTTCCGCTTGGCCATCTGGTACCTGTCGGCTGCCTCTGGAGTCCTGCAGGCCAAAATGGCCCGATATGACTCCTTCTTCAGCTTGACGGCATCCCTTACCGCCGGTGTCCACCAGCGGGTTTGGGGATTGACGCCACAACAGGCACCAACCACCTTACGGCCACAGCTCCGGTCGGCTGCCTCAACAATGGAGGCACGGAACACGTTACACTCGGACTCAATGTCCCCCGCCTCCTCCGGGACATGGGAAAAGCTCTACCGGAGGTGGGAGTTGAAGCTCTTGCTGAGAAGGGATTCTGCCTGACGTTCCCAGCAGACCCTCACAGTATGTTTGGGCCTGCCAGGTTGGACCGGCATCTTCCCCCACCATCGGAGTCAACCCACCACCAGATGGTGATCAGTTGACAGCTCCGCCCCTCTTTTCACCCAAATGTCCAAAACATGCGGCCGCAAATCCGATAACACGACTACAAAGTCGATCATCGAACTGCGGCCTAGGGTGTTCTGCTGCCACGTGCACACATGGGCACCCTTATGTTTGAAAATGGTGTTCATTATTGACAATCTGTGTTGAGCACAGGTCCAATAATAGAAGACTGCTCGGGTTCAGATCGGGGGGGGGGGGGCGTTCTTCCCAATCATGCCCTTCCAGGTCTCACTGTCAATGCCCACGTGAGTATTGAAGTCACCTAGTAGAACGATAGAGTCCCCAGAAGGAGCGCTTTCCAGCACTTCTTCCAAGGACTCCAAAAAGGGTGGGCACTCTGAGCTGCTGTTTGGTGCATAGACACAAACAACAGTCAGGACCCGTCCCCCCACCCGAAGGCAGAGGTGAACCCCAATGAACACCAAATTTAAATTTTATACAGAAAATTATTACATCTGAAACAAATGATTATAACAATATATTCGAGAGAAAAAGCATGTTATTTTGCCTCATTCAAATCATTCAAAAACTGTCTATCACATCTTAATATCTGAACATTTAAATATGTAAACTTAAGTGCATTCACATTTGTAAATGAATGGCTTCTGGTTTTTGAAATGTAAATAAACCAATTCACTGTGATAAAACAACAAAATTGTAATAACTGCATTAACCATCAAAGTGAAGTCTAACTGTAACTGTAGACTTGAAACAAATCTGAATAAGGAAAAACATTGCAATAAAATAATGCAAACTGCAACCGCTATTGTTGGAGAACATGAGGACTGTTTCGGGCAGGGGTCACCAACCTTTCTTAAACCGAGAGATACTTCCTGGGTACTGATTAAAGCAAAGGGCTACCAGTTTGACACACACTTCTGAAATAGCCAATTTGCTCAATTTGGCTTTCACTGTGTTATTATTGTCATTTCCAGTTCACATTTAAGTGTGATTTTAACAAGAATAGCAAAGATACAGTCAAACCTTGGTTTGTGACCACAATCCTTTCCAGAAGGCGGTTCGAGAAGCGAATCAGTCGAATTCCGAATCTATTTTTCCCATTACAAATAATGGAACATTTTTTTAATCAATTTTAAGACAAAAAAAAACCCGCCTTTTTAAAGCATTTTTCCATTTGCGCATATTTGTCCGATCGTGCAACTGCAGCGTACCGCCGAACGCGCAACCGTAGCGTCGCCTACCGCACAACTGCACCGCGCTGGTCACATTATTGTGGCAGAGCCGTCGCTGAAATTTAGAAAATATTTTTAAAGTCCTGATGTAATTTCCAAAATTTAAGTGGACCTAAGTGCACAGGGAGCTTAATTTTGTCCGATCACGCAACGGCAGCGCACCGCCGAACGCGATACTGTTGTAGCGCGTCGCCGACCGCGCAACTGGACCGCGCTGGTCGCATTATTGTGACAGAGCCGTCGCTAAAATTTAGAAAATATTTTAAAAGTCATGATGTACTTTCCAAAAATTAAGTGGACCTTAGTGCGCTGGGAGCTTAATTTGGTCCGATCGCGCAACCGCAGAGCGCCGGGCGCTCACTGTTGCATTGCTTTAAGAGCGTCTTTGTGTTTTGGGATGGCTTTACTGCTCCCTCTTGCGTTCTTTGGAGGCATGATTAGGGGTTAATACAAACCTCAAAGTAACGAAACAACGGAGTCAGTCGGCATCCGGGCCGCGCGGTTGGGTTTTCTCGGGTCCTCCTGACTCATCTCGCGAGGTTCGACCTCCGAATTTTGTTCGGCAACCGAAGCAAAAAAATCTAGAATTTTTGTTCGAATTCCGATTTGTTCTTGAACCAGGACGTTCGAAAACCGAGGTTTGACTGTAAAATAAATAGATGCAGCTCACTGACAAGTGCCACTATTTGAGCTAATTTTAGAACAGTCCTGGGGGCAACTCATGCGGTCTTCACGAGCGACCTGGTGCCCGCGGGCATCGTGTTGGTGACCCCTGAACTATAACATAAATAGTTCACCGCCACACGGCCCCAAGCACCGGCGTCGACTTCCAGGCGTGTGGTGGCGTGGACCTATACTATAGGGCAGTGGTGGGCAATTAATTTTTACAAGGGGCCACATGAAAAACCTGAGTTGTGTCAGAGGGCCACACCTACGATAACTTAAACCTGGTAAATGTTCTTCTATTGTAAAATGCACTAAATTATTTATTTTAAATTCCTGGTACTGATAATTAGAAGAATACAATTATTCTGTTTATATTTACATTAAGCTATGTGAAATTGTGGTGTATAGGTCAAATAAAAAAAAAACAATCATGTTTAGCTGGTTTGGCTCCCTTATCCATGAAAAGATTTATATCTACTTCAAGAAAAGGGCAAAAATATATATATTTTTTACACAATAGGAAGGTTAAAGAGTTTGTTAAAATCCACGGGAGGGCGGACTCCCCTGCTTGCCTGTAAGATGATAAGAGTGCGCATTGTGTGTGTGTGTGTATGGTTTGACTGAGAGTGATCTCATTTGAGCTCTCCTTTATATAAAACACACAGGATTGTAAACAGTGGCTTTGTGTGGAAGCAGAGGAAAGGAGACTTACCACTCATTGAATATTTTACCACTGTCCTGTGAATTAAATTGGCTTTAGGAGACTGTAGGTGCCATTCGAATTGCCAACTCCGAAATTTAGAAAAATAAACCATGGGAAAATCAAATAGCAAACAAAAGTCGCTACCCCGACATGAATTAAAATGCAAAGATTGGAAATTAATGGAAGGGGTCAAAGTCAAAGTCAAAGTCAGCTTTATTGTCAATTTCTCCACATGCCAAAGACACACAAAGAAACCGAAATTACGTTCCCCCCTATCCCACGGTGACAAGACATGGCCCACAATAGACAATCAAGTAAACAAGTAAACAACAACGTGCTGAATAAATAATGAATAAATAACACAACAAATAAATAAATAAGAGGAGCAAAATAGGAGCAAGTGAGCGTACAGCAGACAGTCCAGAAAATAGCGCAACAGTGCCACACGCTACGCAGAAGGGGGTAGCGAGTTCAGGGTCCTAACCGCCTGGAGAAAGAAGCTGTTGGCGAGTCTGGTGGTGCGGGAGCGCAGGCTCCGTACCTCTTCCCAGAGGGCAGAAGGTCAAACAAAGAGTGAGCCGGGTGACTCACATCACTCGCAATCGAGGTTGCCTTGCGGGCGAGATGGGAGGTGTAAATGTCCTTCAGGGAGGGGAGTGAAGCACCAATAATCTTACCAGCCGTATTCACCATGCACTGCAGGGCCTTCAAGTTCTGTTCAGTGCAGTTACCACCCCAGACAGCGATGCAACTGGTGAGGACGCTCTCAATGGTGCCACGGTAGAAAGTAGACAGGACTGCCTGAGGAGCACATGCACGCCTGAGCTTCCGCAGGAAGTACAGGCGGCGCTGAGCTTTCTTTGCCAGTGACGCGGTGTTTACGGACCAGGAGAGGTCCTCACTGATGTGCACTCCCAGGAACTTGGTGCAGCTCACCCTCTCCACCACAGCACCGTCGATGATCAGCGGCAGGTGTTTTGTGTGACCCTTCCGGAAGTCAACAACAATTTCCTTGGTCTTGTTTACGTTCAGCAGGAGGTTGTTGTCCCTGCACCACGTGGTCAGAAGGTCAACCTCCGACCTGTACCGAGTCTCGTCGCCCTTCGTGAATTTCGAAAATTTCGACACAGAAAATATAAGATATCTTGACAAATGCATATTTTGGACAGAGGTGGGGGGGTTGCATTATGCGACGTGGCGGTGGCGAGGCTCTCCGCACTGCAGTTGCTCCCCCCACCCTTGTTATCAGCGGGGAAGATTGTCATGTCTATGTTGTGGGCCCGTGTGTTTGTTTCTGTGTATGTTTGTCTTTGTGTATCAGTTCGTTATAAAGGTTGGAATTGCGTTAAATTGGTGCACGAAAACGGTGTGCTAGACAATGGTTGATCAGATTTGCATTGTTAAATGTAAAAATTAGAAATTATAGAATAATATGAGGGTTGTGGGCAGAAACTCGTCCGACGAGGAGAGTGCCCAACCCTCATAAAAATGTGAGAGTAAGAGAAAACATACATTTTAGAACTGGATAAAATTAGGTTAATGATTAGAAATCAATGGGGTTCGACACAAAAAGGCTAAAATCCTAATGAGGAAATATTTGGAGTACTTGGGTTTATTTTGTTTATTGTTAAGGTTTTTCTTGTGTTCTGGGGTTAGGGTTCAGGTGTTATTATTATTCTCTTATCCCCTGCATTGCAAATGTCTTCTTGCTGCAGATAGGTTAACAGGCTAGGACTTTAGTGAGGAGATAATTTATCAATTGATGGGGGTTAGTAATTGTCCAAATTCTAGTCACATGTTTTGAGGGACCACAGCAACAACATTATATTTAATTTGTAGGCCATTATTTAGTATGATATGACAGTGTCTAGCTAAGTAGACTGTTCTATCAAAAAATGTGAGAGTGAAGGAGGAGGTTTGATTTGTAATCTGACATTTGGGTCCCATTTTGAAGAGTCTCTGCAGTAGCATAGATTGTTTTTGTTTGTTTTTAAAGATATATTTAACAGTTTATCTTGGTGCAGTAAGGATATAGCAATTTTGCAAGACTTAAAATTAAAAATTAAAAAGCAAAATTACATTCTCATTTTCCCAGATGAGAGGAAAATTGAAAGATAAGGAAGACAAAGAAAAGATAAAAAAGAACTTGCTGTTGCACAGACAGGAAGATGATGACACAGTGTCAGCGCGAGCTCGCTTAAGAACCGCAGCTGAGAATGTGATGAATGAAGATGAGAAAAATGATCAAATTACAAAGACAGATGTTGTGGCACGGCAAATATGTGGAATATAACGGGGTGCCATTACAAATACAAATTGACCAACTATTGGGCAGAATAAAAATAAAATTCCAACGTAGAGCAAATTACACAGACATTGGCCGAACTAAACAAAAAGATGAGTTGTTTGAAGGCTTTAGACACAGACCAGAAAGAGTGTTCAACTGATGTCTATGATCAACAACTCAAAAATACTCTACATGCAAATTTGTGACCAGTATTATGTCGAAAACGAATAAATTCAACAATTTTTTTCCCTATAAAATGGTGCCGTTTGGGTTTGAAGTACATAGTCGCTTCAAAGGAGGAAAAGCATGATTTACGATACGCGATTGATCAATGAGAAGGCTATCCCTTGTGCCAGGGGTGTCAAACTCATTTGTTCGCGGGCCGCAGTGTAGTCATGCCACTCTCGTTCCCCTTCCTGACGACGGCGAATTCCATGATTGTGTTGATGCTGCTCAACAGATTGCAAAGGCTCGGCCTGATTTGGAAGATACGCCTCTGCCAGATGGTTATGTGGTTTTTGTTGATGGGTCTTCTAAGAAAAATGAATCTGGTGTGACCCTTACTGGGTATGCCATTGTTACTGCCGACGAAGTCTTGGAGGGTGCTAAACTGCCATCCTATACGTCAGCACAGGCCGCTGAGCTCATTGCTTTGACTGGGGCCTGCAAATTGTTTGCAAACAAGTCCGTCACTATCTGGACTGATAGTCAGTATGCTTTTGCTACAGTGCACGTTTTTGCTCAGCAGTGGAGCAACTGTGGCATGATAACTTCTACGGGGAAGCCCGACAGCCATTCCACATTACTAACTCAACTTTTGGACGCTGTCCAGCTACCTTTAAAGGTGGCGGTTTGCAAATGTGCTGCTCACACTGCAAGCTCTGATCCTGTTTCTCTCGGTAATGCTTTTGCTGACAAATCCGCTAAGGCCGCTGCAGAAGGCCTGCTCCATGTCCTCTCGTCTCTCACTGACCATGATTCGATGTCACACGTCTCCCCTGATGTGTTGCTTGACATGCAGTCTCAGAGCCCCTCCCAGGAACGACTCCCTTGGGAATAGCGGGGTGCAACTAAAAACACTGATGGCCTTTTTGAGTTACCTTTGGGCAAACCTGTCTTGCCTCGTAACTTGTTCAAATGGGCTACTATTTCGAGTCATGGGGTCGCCCATGTCTCGACGGGGGGGTATGGTGAAACAAGTTGAAGCTATTTATACGACATACGGTTTTGCAGCTTTTTCACAAGGCAATTTAAGACCTCAGAGAGGAAAGTTCACGACTCCATTGTATCCGTTTCAGACAATATATATGGTTTATATCCAATTACATAAATGTGAAGGGAAAGAATATTTTTTTTTCTGCATTTATTTGTTTTCTGCATTCATCTCATTGTAAAAAAGGTGATCTCCGCAGACCCAACCTAAGTACGGAAGGTGAGCAAAGTCTGGTAATAGTGCCTGGTCCTGGTGCCAAGATCCAGGGTTGACACGAAAGCTAGCAGAAGCCAATTTCCAAGACACCAACCCGAAGCTCAGGGTGTTTACTCTGAGGAGATCCAAAACATGAGCATTAGAGAGTCATTCGTAAAGTGCTTTAATCGGGCTGTAGCCTGCGCAAAGTCTACCACTTGCTTTTGGTTGCTTTTGCTGGTTTGTGTTATTGTTATATTTTTTTTCGGGGGTTATTTTATTTGTATGGATAGAGTACCATGAGCCTCGAACATTCTTCTCTCAGGCAACTACCAACGCTGATTCTAATCAATATGGCTCATGGGGAAAAATTGTTAGACATAAGCGCAACACAAAATCCCCTTTTGATCATGTTGTTTGTACACCAGAAACCGTCCGCGTTCCAACTTGCGTGCCATGGCTTTTGTCTTGGACTTACAATAACTCATTAATGTTTACTGTGGCTCCTAATACATCTTCTTCTATTATTTTACCTATGAAAAGTTTGAAAGGTTTTCGAAATGGTCACCCCACTACTGGGGATAAATGGCTCGGATATTGGTGATATTTAACTAGTCACCCGGTTAGCACCGACTGGGGCACCTTTGTCACCACACACACGCAAGATTTTTGGCCCTCTGGTTCCAGTGAAGAGGCTGTGTTCTTTGCTAAACGAGTAACTTTGAAGAATCAGGGCACAAGCCTCCTTTTGACTCTTACACTTCCTGATGGTCAAATTTGTCCTCCAAATGCCACTGTTGTGCTCAATTTGGTTCCCCCGTGAGATTTTGTTCCCCCTGCCGCGGGAGCGCGCACGCCTTGTTTGGAAAGCGAAAAACCGATGCCGTACGGCGTCCTACGGCGTCAGCACTATGTTGTTTTCAATAAAAACATGAAGAATTCACGTTTGCGTCAGTCAATTTTAATTTTTATAAAGGATTATTCTCATTTGATGTCTTTAAATTCATCCGCGTTCTGCCATTGAAGCGGGGTGCATTCAAAGACCAGTCGTACAGACGGAACACTCACTCACTTACCAAAAAGCAACGATATAATTACGTGAGCTCTTTGCATAAACCTCGATGCAAAGAAACTCCTCCTTTTGGGTACCGTTACATGCTACAAGGAGTATATATTACAAATGAGACTTTATTCTTAATTGTGATCATCATTCATCCATCCATTTTATTACTCAGGTATTTTCAAAGCAAATTTATATTGTTGCATTTATTAATTTGCTTTAAAATGACAGCGCAATATAATTAAAAGCTGACACTCTAGCAATGTCAAACGTGTTGTTAGGTTACGGATTCTAGTTATTGATCTGACTCCAAATTGCGATCAACACTTAACACATAAATTGCTGTCCTAATCCACACACTGGCGCACCTAACAATTTTGCGAGTTCGTTCTGTCAAAGAGAAGACCAGTAGATCAATCAGACCAAATTTACCAATTATTTATTCCTGACAAAGCGCACTAATACAGGCCTGGGTCCCGGGTCCCTCACACTAAAACTCGTGCGTTTTTGTGACCACCAAAAGACGACACATTCTTCCGGGTTGCCCAGTTTTAAAGAAACACAATATGATTAAAGCATGCAAAATATTGTGAGATGATTGGTCGACGGCCATCTCCTCCCCGTGTCGGTGCTATCGCGGAGGTTAGGTGGTTGGAATTTCCCGCGAAGTCCGAGACACATAGACGTGCTGTTGTTCTCATTCCCGACCTTGAGATGTTCTCCCGTCCGGTACTCCCTGTCTGGGCCTATACACAACACTTCCAAGAAAACAAGTTCATGCAGTTTGCCTGCACATTCTTCGCCCCCCACCAATCCACACGTGCACTCTAATACTAGATATTAATATGATTATAAGTTTAACACAACCTTAAAAAATATGTTTGCAAACTCCCAAAAGCACATTTCCCTTTATTCCCTCTCATGACCTCATTTATGAGGTCATCACCCGTTACCCTAGCAAACAGCTACCAGCGCGCTGTCGATCCTTCCTTCCCCCCGCTGCTCATGTTGAGTCACCAGGGTATATTGGCCCATCGGTGGCAACGGGCCAACGGACAGTGAGTGACCTAATACATGGAATACAACAACAATCGCATAAAATCATAATTGTAATAAAAATAGCTACAGCAACAAGCACAGACATGATGAGCCCTTTCCAGCTTCCGAACGTTTTCATCCAATCAGACCAAATATCAGTGTGTACGCCTGAATGATCTTTCATCTTTTTGTTCAGTGTCCTTAGTCCTTCCAACGCCCTGGTCAGTCGGCCTCCTGGTGCCGTGTTGTTTGGGATGAAAGTACAACATGCATCACCAAACATTCCACACACACCATGTTCCTTAGCCAATAGCATGTCCAACGCAATTCTATTTTGGAACGCCATTAACAACGTTGCAGCCAATTGTTCATGAACTGCGGCAAATGATTCAGCTGTATAATTACCCAGTCGTTGGACATTGTAATGAACGTAATTAATACGGTCTACATTTTTATTGGGGATGATCCATAGGAAGACACTTTCGAATCCCGAGGACACTTGATTAACAAGGTTATACTTATCTGGCACACCCCGGGGCACTCCTATAGTGTCAATATATGTTGGATCGTCGCCACTCAACCACGGGGCAAAACGTCTCTTTTGGCTCGCTTCAGGAGCCCCGCCAGTGGGGACTCCAGGTTCCAATTGAGATTCTGTATTTCAATGGGGACAACCACCACAGGCATTATCAACGACACGAGGGCACAGATACATGATGCATTCTTCGGCAAGCGATCCTATAATTTGTCATCTCCACACCACAACCAGATGTCACTGGTCTTCCTCTGCTCCTTCCATCATTGCTGGGTGAATTCTGGCATGTCCTGTTAAAGCTTGAAAGCAAGTGAATTTGGAAAAAAACGTTGTATATCACAATTACAAATTGAAACCTACTCACCCATTTCTATTTTACCACTCTCCCCCTTTGACACATTCACCCAATGTGTCATTACGTATCAAAAGGAACCTGCAAAGCGTCCCCTCTCATCACCACACTCATTGTAGCCAGGCCCGCGGAACCTCTAGTTACCGTCTGGGCCCCGGGACCATCACCCCAAGTCCTTGAAACTTGACTGTCCACCACACACACTCGGCAACACAAACAAAAATCATCGCACTGCTGTCAGTGAGCTTATAGCCTGGCTGACAGCGGACATTTGTACACACAAAACCAGTATCAAAATCAAGTATCAAAATTAAAACAGTCATAAAATGAATCCTGGCGCCCGCGGATCATGTCCTGAAAACCACGTTGTTAGAGATTTGCTCACTCCAACTTATTTTGCAAGAACCACACAGAGACAAGGCAAGTTCTTTTAGACACCTGCAGGTGGAGAGATCACTCGCTCCAGGAATGAAATCTGAAAAGTCTCCTTCCTGCAAGGGCATATTTATTAGGAGGAACAGAGTGGGGGTATGGGTAGGCTGGCTAAAGCCCTTGCCCTCTAGTCTAAACATGTCAGGGGATGTTTTATGACCTTGTGAAAGAGGAGGACAAGGTAAGGTATTTATTACATAATCCTACCATAAAGATAACCTGGAAAACCCTAACATCTCCCTCCTGATTTATCATATGATTATGCCACCCCAAACAACAAAGACAAGCAAGGAAAAAAACATATATACGTATAATGAAGAAAGTAGAATGGTAAAAATAAAAACAACAAACAATGATAGCAACACATTCCAGTGAAGATGAGGCATTACCTCAAACTTATTGTGTAAGCGAAAAACCTGCCGGCCAGATGTTATTAGCAGGAAAATTCTTACACGGCCCCGTTGCCACAAGCGACCAGAATGCTATGAATAATAAAAAATAAAAAGAAAAACACAGAAACAGTACATCATTGTATCCATCACTTGCGAAGCATTTTCGATGGTCAAATCATCAAGTTTCTGTAAAACATGCTCAACAGAACAGCATCTACGCAATCCATGTTTCATCATCGTCATCACATCCGTCATCTCTAAGGAGTTGTATATGAACCTGGGCTACAGTAGAGGACACAAACTTCGACACAGCAGACTTCAAACATGGGATAACGCAGGTCGTAAACAAGCACAACACCATCAGCACAACAAGCACAGGAGACAGCAATTTCAACAGCAGTTGCCACCAGTTGCCAGAGAATAGCCATGAAAAGAAATCAAACTGAAGTGGGACCTTGTCTTTAGACATGGCCTGCTGTAAGTTCTTCAGCGAATTCATGGCGTCGTTTATGTGGGTGTCATTTTCTCCTGGTATGTATGTGCAACAGGAAGTCCCAATGATGTGGCACACACCACCTTGTGCTGCCGTCAACAAGTCCAGAACCATCCTGTTTTGCAAGACCATCAGTCTAATAGCCTGAATCTCTCTATTTTGTCCATCGTTGACTTGCAGTGAGAGATTCACAAAGGATTGAAAACGATAGTTCAGTGTCTCGATGAAGAGCGATAGTTTCCCAACCCCACTCTGAGGGAAGAGCGCAAGGACAACTTTGTCTCCGGCAGACCATACTTTATGGTCCTCTGGAACGTTCGCACCCCAGACAGGGTCATGAGGGTCAAAGGTTGCAACTGCTCTGCGTCGACGTCCAGTAGAGTTACGTGCTCCTGTCAACAAATGGTGTCGTATCCTGTAGGTGTGGTCTGTCACCCACACTGGTGCACACACTCCTGTCCAGTTGGCGGGCAGCATCGGATAAACCTTGTGACCACAAAGCCACCAGCCATTCTGTATGAAGTATGTTCCGTTCGATGGTGTAGCCATGTTCGTTGGAGAGCCCTCACCACCTGAAATTGCTCTCTAATCTTGACACTCATCGGTGATGTCCAAAGCTCCCATCCAGTTTCCTCCTGGAGAGCAGTCGTCGTTAATGCAGACATGGGTCTTGTTACCTTGGATGTAACATGTGTAATTCACTCCAGCTGGTCTTTCTGTGTAGGCCACTTGTGGTATTGTTCGCCCTTTAACAGTCACATTGAGATTTGTCCAGAATAGCTGATCACAGGCACCGTCAGCAAGTCCAGGGCGGTAAGGGTCGGCATCTTTGACTGCGACGGCACGGTGCTGATATCCAACTCCTCCCATGGATGCCATACATTTTGCTTCAGTGACATTCATTGCTCTGGCCTCCAAGCGAACTTGCGTGGAGGAAGGGGGGAGTTTCGAACACACATAGCATCCCTCCTGTGTGTGAGCTCTCACAGTGAACCTGACATACCGGTACCAAGTGTTGGTTTCGTATGGGTTTCTGGGGTCCAATGACCAGTCTTCATAGTTCTCATCATGTGACCATCGTTTACCACGGGCAACATTGTCATTTGGTCTGTTCAGATGAGTCAATAGACCATAGCACGCTCCAACCACAATGCAGCAGAGGATCCATCTGGCATATGGAGCCCCGTTGCTACTAGGATGGCAGAGACACCGGGACATCCCCTCGCCTAGTGGAGTGGGGATCGATGAATTCTTCACCAACATTGAGACGCCTCGCCCTAAACGACGGGGCCCCTTTGTAGTTAGCCTTCCCCACCACTCCGAATTAGGGGTCCAGCACTCTCTGCAACTTGCAGTGGCTGAGGTGAATCCAGCTGGGCCGTTGAGAAATCTTAACCGCCGTGGGAGTAGCAAGCAAAACTTGGAACGGTCCCTCCCACCGCGGGCTGGCCCAGTTCTTTCTTTTGATGACCTTGATGTAGACCCAGTCTCCTGGATTGATGGTGTTGTCCACCTGTGAGGGGGAGAGATCAGGCGGCAGTAAATTTGCATTTGATACACCTTTCAGTTTGAGCGTCCTGATTAGATAATCTGCCAAGGTCTGTTCTTCATCTGCTTTTTGCAAATCTGCAGGGAACACTGGTAGTCTATATGGTCTCCCATGTATGATTTCAAAAGGTGTTAGTCCTTCTGAAGTGGGAGTAATTCTCATATAGAGCTTCACTAAGTCGAGGCACTCTGGCCAAGGTCTGCCTGTTGTTTCCATGCATTTTTTCAACCTGCTTTTGATGGTAAAGTTTGCCCGTTCAACCAGGCCTGCGCTCGAAGGATGCCACGTTTTTTAACGTTATTCCAAGGTGTACAGCCATGTTCTGCACAACTTGGTTCACAAAGTGTGGACCATTGTCACTGTAAATGGTTTGGGGGATGCCATGAGTTGGTATGATGGTTTTGCAGATAGCTTTTGCCACTGTTAAGGCATCTGCGCGTTTAGATGGAACTACTTCCACCCATTTTGAAAATGCATCAATCATCACTAGGCAGTATTTGTAAGGTCCACTTTGTGTGAGTTCAATAAAATCCATATGCATGATTTGAAATGGATAAGAGGGTTTTGGAAATGAGCCTCTCTTAGGTCTCATGTTTCCTTGTGGATTATGTTTCACACAAACAGGACATGCTTTACAATTTTTTTTAAGTAAGCATCTAAACCAAAGGTAGTGAATTGTTGATCTATGATGGACTTCATCCCTCCTGTCGACACATGGCAAGGCCCATGTGTCGCAAGCGCTGCTGCCTTAAAAAGTGATTTTGGTAAAACAGGTTTGTCATTGATGCGGTGGATATTATCTGTATCCACTATTGCACCTTTTGTCGTCCACATTCGTTTTTCCACCATTGGAGCATTGCCCTGCATATCTGTCAGTACAGTCTTATCTATGAGTTGTGTGTCCTCTGAACCCATTAAAAAAATTTCATGGCCATGTCTCCCTGCAGCTGCTTCTTTTGCAATCTTGTCTGCTAATCTGTTTCCATTTGAGACTTCATCTCTGCCAGTGGTGTGAGCAGCACATTTACACACAGCTAGTTTAGCAGGTAAAAGAATGGCCTGCAACAAGTCTTTTAACAAGGAGGCATGGGTAACCGGCTTACCGGTTGATGTTGTCATCCCTCTGCGCTCCCATTGTTTCGCAAAATAGAACAGAGTAGAAAACGCATACTGACTGTCTGTGTATACAGTGACTTCCTTTTCTTCCGCTAATTGACAAGCTCTTGTTAGAGCAATCAGCTCAGCAGCCTGTGCTGACCTGGTGTATGGAAGCTTCTCTGCTTCAACAATCTGGTTTGGCAATTTCACAATTGCATAACCACTTTGATTGTTTCCTTTAGGATCCTTTGAACATGATCCATCCACAAACCACTTTTCCCCCTTGTCAAGTGGCGTGTCACTTAAATCTCCTCTGGGCAGCTGTAGATGTTCTGTAGCATCCAAACAGTTATGTGGTGTTCCATCCCCTGGCAACGGGATCAACGTTGCTGGGTTAAGGATTGTGCACCTCTTTATCACAATGTGTGGTTGTGACAGAAGTATAGCAGTGTAGGACAGATGTCTGGCTGGTGACAAAAAGTTCATTTTGCTTTGCAGCAGCAACACATCTACAGCATGTGGAACCAGCAGCTCCATTTTGTGAAAGAGCACCACATCTGCAGATTGTCTCACTGCAAGCGCCGCCGCGCACACTGCTTGGACACAGTCTGGCAAAGACAGAGCCACTGGATCCAGTTTTTTTTGAATAAAATGCAATTGGTCTTAGTTTGCTGCCATGACTCTGCAGCAACACTGAGGTCATAAAACCATTCCTGCAGTCTGCTGTTTGCACAAAGGTTTTATTGTAGTCTGGCAAGATAAGAGTTGTGGTTTCTATCAGAGCCTGTTTCAGCACTACAAAAGCATCATCCGCTGCTGGTGTCCACATGATTTTTTCTGTCATTGTCATGGGAACTCCATGCACAATATCCAGCAGCGGTTGTGTTTTTTCCGCATAATATGGGATCCATGCTCTGCAGTAATTGCAGAGCCCCAAAAATGACATCATTTGTTTTTTTGTTTCAGGTTTTGGTGTATCTGAAATAATCTGCTTTCTGGTTCTTTGTATCTGTCTTCCAGAAGCTGACAAAGTGTGACCTAAATAGTTCACTTCCTGTCTGACCCATTGTAACTTATTTTTGTTCACTTTATTCCCTGTTTTGCAGAGATAGTGTAACAATGCTAAGGAGTCTGCCTTGCAAGCAGCTTCAGTTTCAGAGGCTACCAGGAGATCATCTACATAAACTAGAAGTTGGCTTTTGTTTGACATCTGAAAATCAGCCAAACAGGACATGATAGCTTGAACGAAAATAGTTGGACTATCAGCAAATCCTTGTGGCAATCTGGTGTATGTATAGCTTTGTCCTTTAAAGGTAAAAGCGAACCAAAACTGTGAGTCTGGGTGAATTGGCACTGAGAAAAATGCATTGCTGAGATCAATTACTGTGAAATACTTCTGATTAGGTTTCAAAGTGTTCAGAAGTGTGTGTGGGTCAGGCACATTGGGTGCTCTTGTTTGCACTGCATCATTCACTGCTCGTAAATCTTGTATCATTCGCCAATTAATTTTGTCGGCCTTTTGGACTGGAAAAATGGGAGTGTTGCAAGGAGAATCCGAACACTCCCTAATGATTCCTCCTGTCAAAAGATCATTTATAACAGGGGCAATCCCGTTCATTGCCTCCTGTTTTAAAGGATATTGTTTAACTCTTGGACGCCACTCTGATCTTGGTTTGATCTGTACTGGGGAAATGGATTTTAAAAGTCCTACATCAGATGGGCCCTTGGTCCACAGTTTTTCAGGAAGCCCAGCCAATTCCCCCTCCTCCTTTTCACTCAAACAAATGTCAACTAGTCAGGGAAGCGCACAAGCGCCTGCTCTGCCTACAGCCACTTCACACACTGTTTGCTTTCACACGTCACAACTGGTACTGTAGCTCCACCCATCACCTTTGTCCTCATAATCAGTCACAGATCCAGCAAGTTTAATTCGGGAACCCACATCTGCCCATGTTATACTGTGAGGTTTAAACAATGAGATGTGGGGTACAGCCGACAATTTGTATCTGTCTTTCTGAGGAGCGGGCAAAAGTACAGCGGCAGCTGCAAATGACCTGCGATCAGTGTACAGAGCAGTGATTGTTAAAGTTACTTCTGTGTCGCTGAGAAAACTTCCAATATAGTCATCTTGTGGATCAGTGAGAATATTCATGGTGACATGTAATTCAGTACAAGTCATTTCTGATTCAGGTTGGGACAATTGTTTTCGAGCTTCACCCAGCAATCTGCTTGGGAGTTTAGGATTTCGTTCAGGAGGGATGGCATAGGAGCAGCAAATATGTTCACCTGCCTGACCAGCAGTCCACATCTCTCACTCTACATGCTCGCATGCCATCCTTTACTGGAATTATTGCAATTCCCAACCGAATCATCAGATCTCGTCCCAGCAGGTTTATGGGACATTTTGGGGATAGGACAATCGAAACTGAAGCCATGCTTCCAGTTTCCTTATCTCTCACTTCAACTGGATTAGAGATACTCTCCTTGTGTACCTGCCCATCAGCAGATTTCACCCAAATAGTATTTTGGGAGGCCTTTAGATTTGGGACTTTAGTTTTTATCACGGTTTTACAAGCCCCAGTATCGCACAAAAACTCAACATCACTGCCTCTAATGTTTAGAGTAACATATGGTTTTTCTTTTAATGTACTCAGAATGTCCCATGCTGTATGGACATCTACTATTTCTTCCTCTATAGGAGCACCAGGGGTCAAAGGGGGGGGGGGTCTAGTCATGCTGAGAATTTGGCCTTTCCTCTGCCCCTCCCTGCACCCTTTGATTGATATTGTTTTGCAGAACGACACTCCCTTGCAAAGTGTCCTCGTTTCCCACAGTTCCAACAGTTTGTATCTGATGGGGGTTTTGATTTATATGGCGGCCTGTGACCTTGTTGGCCTCTACCTCTCCCTCTGCCTAGCTGGGACCCTTGGAAGAAGACTGTTGTATCTTCATCTAGTTCATCATCATCATTATCTAGATGAAATACATCAGAACTTTTGCCTTTTTTGATCACTTTTTCAGCATGTCTGGCCCATTGCATAGTTGTTGTCACACTTGCAACATCCACTTCCACCAAATGTTTCCTCACCCAGTTGCCTATTTCAGGGCGGAAATTAGTGAGGAGTGCATTTTTAAGCTGTTGTTGATAAGCACTCTCAGCTGTATCATTGAATGGGATGCCACTATGCACCCTGAATTCTTTTTCAAATCTCAAACGAAAATCATCAGTATCTTCGCCAGGCTTCTGTTTTATTCCTGCCAAATGACCATAATTCGCTCGTCTTTGAAATATAGTTCGCACTCTTTGCACAAGACCATTCCATTGTGCTGCATACTCCTCTCCCAATTGATTTCCCTCAACGGGATAGGGAAAAGGCCCTTGATTATTTCTACCTGTATAATTTCCTCTAACCTTTGCCCAGTCTTTTCCCAAGGAGGACATTGCAGCTTCTCCTGCCTCATGTCCATTCAGTCTATAGGAATGTATAATTCCAGCCATGTCCTCTGCCCATATAGCTGGGTCTTCAGCAACAGGGGTAACCCCTTCCACAGCTTTTCTTGCCTCTTCCAATGTCCATGGCCGGAAAACATATGTGGGAGTTGGCCTTCCCCTACATTAGGGTTTGGCACCTGTATCATTGGGCACACATCAACCTTGTCCAAATTTTGAGAAAATCTAGCAGCAGTGGGCAAACTTCTTTTTTGTACTGGACTTCTAGTAATGTGACCCTGACTTCTTTTGCTGTTATATGGGGGGGGGCTGCAGGTTTGTTAAGCTTGGATACAAGTTTTGTGTACGAGCGGAAGGCCCCTCTTGCTCCTCTGCTCGAGCTGCGCCTTCAGCGTCGGCGGGAGCCGTGGCCGCGGCAGTGCGCCTGCGCACTCCGGCCTCATTGTCTTCCGGCCTGACAAACATAGTCTCAGCCTCATCACCTTTCATCTTTCTATCTTTTGTCTTTTGGATTTGTTCTTTTCTCTCCTGTGAAGCTTTCAACCACACTTTAGCACAATCCAATTCTCTTTCTTTTCTTTTCTTTTTCAGTCCATTTTTCTTTTTATCCACACTCTCTTCTAAAACATCAACTACTATCTTCCACACTTCAACTCTCAACTTCCCTTCTACTCCATACTTTTTCTTCCACTTCGGCATATATTGCATACAATTAAGAAATCTACTCGCCATGTACTTCTCATCTCCGTCAAGAGGTAGAGATTTACCGTTTTTATTTCCCATCTTAATTCTAGTAATTTTAGGTTTTACAATCTCTTTGTCTCAAAAATATTATTATTATTATTATTACTATTACTTATTTATTTAATTATGTCTTTGAGGATCCTCAATGCAGGTTTAAATTGACCTTTCAACAAATTACTAGCCTGTATTATTGCCGTGGATCAATGCTAGAACTGCTATTTAGTCAATTTATCGTACCAGTCACACACTCAATCACACAAACTCCAGCGCTTTTTTAGGCCTATCCAGGGATGGGTGTAAAACCCTCCCAAACAGCTTTGGAAAAACGGACAAAAGAAAAAATCTACACCCTTCTTCAATTAAGAAAAATAAGCTCTGTTTTTCTTAGCCCGTTTCTTCCACTGGGACTTGAACCCAAGCTATTCTTTGGCTTGGAAAAACATACAAAGAAAAATCTACGCCCTTCTTTGATTAACAAAAAAGAAGCTCCGTGTTTCTTAGCACGTTCCTTCCACTGGGACTTTAACCCAAGCCAGATCCCTCAGCTCGGAAAAACAGACAAAGAAGAGTCTACACACTTCTTCGATGAACGAAAAAGAAGCTCTGCCTTTCTTAGCCTGTTTCTTCCACTGGGACTTGAACCCAAGCTATCTCCCGTGCACCTCTATGTGTTACGCGTTTAACAACACAACACAATTTCAAGCCTTTAACTTACTTGTCCCCTGGTTCGTTGCACTGCCGGGTCCCGTCAATCCACCTCTGTCAGACGAAGGCAGACCTAAGATGCTGGCCCAGCGAAGAATTTCCTTCCCAGGTCTTTCTTTACCAGGTCCGGCTAGTGGACGCTGGCCCGTCGACGGTGTACAGCGCGTCGTCCTCCGTCAGCCAGATGATGGGTATGAGGGTCCCGGGTTTCGGCACCAAAATGTTAGAGATTTGCTCACTCCAACTTATTTTGCAAGAACCACACAGAGACAAGGCAAGTTCTTTTAGACACCTGCAGGTGGAGAGATCACTCGCTCCAGGAATGAAATCTGAAAAGTCTCCTTCCTGCAAGGGCATATTTATTAGGAGGAACAGAGTGGGGGTATGGGTAGGCTGGCTAAAGCCCTTGCCCTCTAGTCTAAACATGTCAGGGGATGTTTTATGACCTTGTGAAAGAGGAGGACAAGGTAAGGTATTTATTACCTGTTGCACTCCAACATAATCCTACGATAAAGATAACCTGGAAAACCCTAACACATGTCATCAACAAGTTCATCATAAAAACCAAAAGGGCAAGGGTTAACATATTCTTGTAAATCCAACACAAACTTTCCACGAATGCAATCGACAACCTGCAAGAAGGAAAACAAGTTACGCAAGCAACGCGCAATCCGCTCCTTGGCTGGTGGAAAAAAAAAATCAAGTCACACAGAAAAACAAAGCAGAGCGTGCTATTGTCGCAAACACGTTCAAGCGTCAAACAAGTGGTCACTGTCCACCTAGTCCGTCACCCCGTCGGGTGAGCTCAAAGTCGTCACACGTCAAATCGTCCAAAGTCTTGCTGTTCGATACTAGTTCTGTCTTGTCTGACCATATCACTGAAATGGGCCTTCTCCATCACACCGTTTTGTTGTCGATGGTGCCCCTGATTGATCATTGAGCCATGGTTCCGGTCAGAACTCATCACTTACCAGTTCCAGACCCTCCAGTCTGTACCACCCCTTCAGGTGAGAGGAATTTTACCCTCAATTGCAAACACATCACCCCAACTTCAGACCTCTCTGGCCAATCATACTGCGCACACACAGTCATAGATGATCACATGCGCACACACCCATCCACACACTAGCAGACACACACATCCGACTCTATCACTCAGCTCTCCTCCCAGACTAAGCAAAGTTAGTATGTTAGTGTGCAGGCAAACATTGACTCCTAATAGTAACTCTTCACATTTGGACATACTTGTCAACATGACCTATTGTAAAATCTCCAATTCAATTTTCCATAAACTCGCCCATCAGATTCATCGCAAATTGTCATATATGTCTATCTGGGGGGGGACGACTGTGGGACCCGCGTGTCAGGGGAGCCTCCATAACCTCAGATTGCTCCTACAAACTCGATCTCTATTAATTATCCTAATTACCGTATTTGCCGGTGTACAGGTCGACTCGGTGTATAAGTCGACCCCCTAAAATTCGACGGAAATTTACGATTTTATGATATATCCTTTGTATAAGTCGAGCTCAATTGTTGCATTATATTAAACTTCAAAATTCAATATGCGAAATTTATTGACGAAATGTGTTCAAATTCCGCGCATGCGGCTGTTTATAAGCACCGCGGAGGAGATCGCAGCCGGCGAGCTCGCGCACGCCGCCCGGCACCAACGGGAGGCCGGAAATAGCTCCAAGCCGAGCGGATCGGCACTTTATAAGCACCGCGGAGGAGATCGCGGCCGGCGAGCTCGCGCACGCCGCCCGGCACCAACGGGAGGTCGGAAATAGCTCCAAGCCGAGCGGATCGGCACTTTATAAGCACCGCGGAGGAGATCGCGGCCGGCGAGCTCGCGCACGCCGCCCGGCACCAACGGGAGGCCGGAAATAGCTCCAAGCCGAGCGGATCGGCACTTTATAAGCACCGCGGAGGAGATCGCGGCCGGCGAGCTCGCGCACGCCGCCCGGCACCAACGGGAGGCCGGAAATAGCTCCAAGCCGAGCGGATCGGCACTTTATAAGCACCGCGGAGGAGATCGCGGCCGGCGAGCTCGCGCACGCCGCCCGGCACCAACGGGAGGTCGGAAATAGCTCCAAGCCGAGCGGATCGGCACTTTATAAGCACCGCGGAGGAAATCGCGCCCGGCGAGCTCGCGCACGCCGCCCGGCACCAACGGGAGGCCGGAAATAGCTCCAAGCCGAGCGGATCGGCACTTTATAAGCACCGCGGAGGAGATCGCGGCCGGCGAGCTCGCGCACGCCGCCCGGCACCAACGGGAGGTCGGAAATAGCTCCAAGCCGAGCGGATCGGCACTTTATAAGCACCGCGGAGGAGATCGCGGCCGGCGAGCTCGCGCACGCCGCCCGGCACCAACGGGAGGCCGGAAATAGCTCCAAGCCGAGCGGATCGGCACTTTATAAGCACCGCGCAGGAGATCGCGGCGCCTCATTGGACTTCCAGCGGGCCGCGCACTCGCGCACGCCGCCCGGTTCAAATTTTCTAAGTGCAACGCACAATGAGATGCATGAGAAACGGCCTTGGTTACCATCACATTTGAAGCGATGAATACGAAGTTAAATTTTATGACTCGGTGTATAAGTCGAGGTCGATTTTTTTCGGTCGATTTTGGATCGAAAAAGGTCGACCAATACACCGGCAAATACGGTAAATTCAATAAAGATGGGTCCGACTATTCCCTCTGGATTTTTACATCATCATTTGGCTCTCCCCCTTTTCCTGTTGTCTAGCTCAAATATGTTTCTCAGTCTGCTTCTCTTTATTGCCCCTCTTGGCGAGTCTAACTCGCCCCTTTTTCTCTTCCTAAAAATCCTGCCTGTCACACCACCCAGGACCTCTCCCTAGAATGGGCAGTTTTTAATGTAATTTACGTCATTGCTGTCCAGATCTTCTATCCTCAATCTCCCTTGCTGTCAATCCCTGTTAAAATGCCAAAATGCCCTTGTTCTTCTTGACCGAATCCACTTTAGTCCAAATGTCCTATTCTAAAATGTATCTAACTCGACTTCTACTTCTTAAGCCTGACGAGCCAAAATATCAGATCTCGCTCTTGTTTCTTACCGTTTTAGCCTATTTGTTTTATCCAAATCTGTTCAATCTCTGACTATGATGCTTTTCTCTGTAGCTCTACGCATTATTCAATTTTTTATCAAATCTCCTCAGTTCTGTCAAACTCAGTGCACAATGAAGCTCCTGTCCACCTTGACCCAAGCTCCACCCAGTTTGGTAACGCCACAGCAAGGAGTGTGATTTGGCCGTCGGACACTTCCAACACCCCTGCGTCCCACAGGCCACACAGAGTGTCTTCCATGCCTTGGTCCGCCTCTTTCGGCCAACGATATTGAGGCCGTTTAATAGGCTGCGTCTCATCCATTTGGAGATCAATATGGGCCACCGAATGACAAAACCCGACATCAAATGAACCCTGGGACCACAGTGTGTCGGGCAAGGCCGCCAGCATTACTTCAGCGTCCTCATGATCAGTTAACTCCCTACCGTGTGTGCGGGACACCAACATCATCTCCAGCAATCCTGTGTCTGCCATGGGTTGTTTAATTTGGTATGCATTCTGAGACTCAGACCAGTACAAATTAGGAATGTGAGTTTTCCACCAATCAGTCTGTTGCAATAACTGCTTGACCATTGAGCCCAATTGTCTGGCCTCGTGTCCTGGGGCAAGAGCCAGCGAAATGTGTGGCACCCCTTTCGCTGTCATTTTGAACCACTGCATTTGTTCATATGTCAATTCAGTTGCCGCTGCGACTCCCTCTTTACCAATCAAAATGCGCGATGGAGTTAAATCCCACATGGGCCCTTCAATTTCTTCAAACAAATCGCGATATACATCATCACTTTCTCGGTCATAATATAGAGTGCAATGCAAAGGATCAACAGGTGGGTGGTATGGCGCCAGTGAGCAGATCCAGGGCTTCCACAGTAGGTAGGTCGAGAACACACCGCCACCAGCAGGGGTCTCAGCCATCAGCCACTGACCATGTTGTTGTAGCTGCTGTGAGCACTGGATGCTGACTGTTAGGGTTTTCAGGTTAGTTTGATCCTATGATTATGTTGGAATGTAACCTGTAATAATTACACTCGCCTGTGTTGTCTTAACAAAAGTAGTAGAACAAAGTGACTAGCTGCAGAGGAAGCAATCAAAGTTGTTTAGTTCACACAACATCGTGAAGGACCCCCTGCTGTGCTTTGATCAGCCAGGGACTTCGGCCATTTGTCTACTCTGACCCCCACTCTCACCCCCACTCTGTTCCTCCTAATAAATATGCCCTTGCAGGAAGGAGACCTTTCAGATTTCATTCCTGTAGCGAGTGATCTCTCCACCTGCAGGTGTCTAAAAGAACTTGCCTTGTCTCTGTGTGGTTCTTGCAAAATAAGTTGGAGTGAGCAAATCTCTAACATTTTGGTGCCGAAACCCGGGACCCTCATACCCATCATCTGGCTGACGGAGGACGACGCACTGTACACCGTCGACGGGCCAGCGTCCATTAGCCGGACCTGGTAAAGAAAGACCTGGGAAGGAAATTCTTCGCTGGGCCAGCATCTTAGGTCTGCCTTCGTCTGACAGAGGTGGATTGACGGGACCCGGCAGTGCAACGAACCAGGGGACAAGTAAGTTAAAGGCTTGAAATTGTGTTGTGTTGTTAAACGCGTAACACATAGAGGTGCACGGGAGATAGCTTGGGTTCAAGTCCCAGTGGAAGTAACAGGCTAAGAAAGGCAGAGCTTCTTTTTCGTTCATCGAAGAAGTGTGTAGACTCTTCTTTGTCTGTTTTTCCGAGCTGAGGGATCTGGCTTGGGTTAAAGTCCCAGTGGAAGGAACGTGCTAAGAAACACGGAGCTTCTTTTTTTGTTAATCAAAGAAGGGCGTAGATTTTTCTTTGTATGTTTTTCCAAGCTTTCCCATGGGCTCACCACCTGTGGGAGGGGCCGAAGGGGTCGGGTGCAATGTGAGCTGGGCGGCAGCCAAAGGCGGGGACCTTGGCGGTCTGATCCCCGGCTGCAGAAGCTGGCTCTTGGGACATGGAATGTCACCTCTCTGGCTGGAAAGGAGCCCGAGCTGGTGTGCGAGGCAGAAAGATTCCGACTAGATATAGTCGGACTAGCCTCCACACACAGTTTGGGTTCCGGTACAAGCCCTCTCGAGAGGGGCTGGACTCTCTTCCACTCTGGAGTTGCCCACGGTGAGAGGCGTCGAGCAGGTGTGGGTATACTTATTGCCCCCCGGCTGGGCGCCTGCACATTGGGGTTCACCCCGGTGAACGAGAGGGTAGCCTCCCTCCGCCTTCGGGTGGGGGGACGGGTCCTGACTGTTGTTTGTGTCTATGCACCAAACAGCAGCTCAGAGTACCCACCCTTCTTGGGGTCCCTGGAGGAAGTGCTGGAGAGCGCTCCTTCTGGGGACTCTATCGTTCTACTGGGTGACTTCAATGCTCACGTGGGCAATGACAGTGAGACCTGGAAGGGCGTGATTGGGAGGAACGGCCCCCCTGATCTGAACCCGAGCGGTGTTCTATTGTTGGACTTCTGTGCTCGACACGGATTTTCAATAATGAACACCATGTTCAAACATAAGGGTGTCCATGTGTGCACTTGGCACCAGGACACCCTAGGCCGCAGTTCGATGATCGACTTTGTAGTCGTGTCATCGGATTTGCGGCCGCATGTTTTGGACACTCGGGTGAAGAGAGGGGCGGAGCTGTCAACTGATCACCACCTGGTGGTGGGTTGGCTCCGATGGTGGGGGAAGATGCCGGTCCGACCTGGCAGACCCAAACGCTCTGTGAGGGTCTGCTGGGAACGTCTGGCAGAATCTCCTGTCAGGAAGAGCTTCAACTCCCACCTCCGGCAGAGCTTTTCCCACGTCCCGGGGGAGGCGGGGGACATTGAGTCTGAGTGGACCATGTTCCGCGCCTCCATTGTTGAGGCGGCCGACCGGAGCTGTGGCCGTAAGGTCGTTGGTGCCTGTCGTGGCGGCAACCCCCGAACCCGCTGGTGGACACCGGCGGTAAGGGATGCCGTCAAGCTGAAGAAGGAGTCCTATCGGGCCGTTTTGGCCTGCGGGACTCCGGAGGCAGCTGACAGGTACCGGATGGCCAAGCGGAACGCGGCTTCGGCGGTTGCTGAGGCAAAAACCCGGGCGTGGGAGGAGTTCGGTGAGGCCATGGAGAATGACTTTCGGACGGCTTCGAGGAAATTCTGGTCCACCATCCGGCGTCTCAGGAGGGGGAAGCAGTGCAACGTCAACACTGTTTACAGTGGGGATGGCGTGCTGCTGACCTCGACTCGGGACGTCGTGAGTCGGTGGGGAGAATACTTCGAAGACCTCCTCAATTCCACCTACACGCCTTCCATTGAGGAAGCAGGGCCTAGAGACTCTGAGGCGGATTCTCCAATCTCTGGGGTCGAAGTCACTGAGGTAGTTAAAAAACTCCTCGGTGGCAAGGCCCCGGGGGTGGATGAGATCCGCCCAGAGTTCTTAAAGGCTCTGGATGTTGTGGGGCTGTCATGGCTGACACGCCTCTACAACGTTGCGTGGACATCGGGGACAGTGCCTCTGGATTGGCAGACTGGGGTGGTGGTTCCCCTCTTTAAGAAGGGGGACCGGAGGGTGTGTTCCAATTACAGGGGAATCACACTCCTCAGCCTCCCTGGTAAGGTCTATTCAGGGGTGCTGGAGAGGAGGGTCCGTCGGGAGGTCGAACCTCGGATTCAGGAGGAGCAGTGTGGCTTTCGTCCTGGCCGTGGAACAGTGGACCAGCTCTACACCCTCGGCAGGATCCTCGAGGGTGCATGGGAGTTTGCCCAACCAGTCCACATGTGTTTTTTGGACTTGGAGAAGGCGTTCGACCGTGTCCCTCGGGAGGTTCTGTGGAGGGTGCTTCGGGAGTACGGGGTGCCGAGCCAACTGATAAGGGCGGTTCGGTCCCTGTATCACCGATGCCAGAGTCTGGTCCGCATTTCCGGCAGTAAGTCGGATTCGTTCCCAGTGAGGGTTGGACTCCGCCAAGGCTGCCCTTTGTCACCGATTCTGTTCATAATTTTTATGGACAGAATTTCTAGGCGCAGCCGAGGCGTTGAGGGGGTCCGGTTTGGGGACCTCAGCATCGCGTCTCTGCTTTTTGCAGATGACGTGGTGCTGTTGGCTTCTTCAGGCCGTGATCTCCAGCTCTCGCTGGAACGGTTCGCAGCCGAGTGCGAAGCGGTCGGGATGAGGGTCAGCACCTCCAAATCCGAGTCCATGGTCCTCGATCGGAAAAGGGTGGAATGCCCTCTCCGGATCGGGGATGAGATCCTGCCCCAAGTGGAGGAGTTCAAGTATCTTGGAGTCTTGTTCACGAGTGAGGGGAGGATGGAGCGTGAGATCGACAGGCGGATCGGTGCAGCGTCGGCAGTAATGCGGACCCTGTACCGGTCCGTTGTGGTGAAGAGAGAGCTGAGCCAAAAGGCAAAGCTCTCAATTTACCGGTCGATTTACGCTCCTACCCTCACCTATGGTCACGAGCTATGGGTCGTGACCGAAAGAACGAGATCTCGGATACAAGCGGCCGAAATGAGTTTTCTCCGCAGGATGTCCGGGCTCTCCCTTAGAGATAGGGTGAGAAGCTCGGTCATCCGGGAGAGACTCGGAGTAGAGTCGCTACTCCTCCACGTTGAGAGGAGCCAGATGAGGTGGCTCGGGCATCTTATCAGGATGCCTCCTGGACGCCTCCCTGGGGAGGTGTTCCGGGCATGTCCCACCGGTAGGAGACCCCGGGGACGACCCAGGACGCGCTGGAGAGACTATGTCTCTCAGCTGGCCTGGGAACGCCTTGGGATCCCCCGGGATGAGCTGGATGAAGTGGCTGGGGAGAGGGAAGTCTGGGAGTCCCTCCTGAAGCTGTTGCCCCCGCGACCCGACCCCGGATAAGCGGAAGAAGATGGATGGATGGATGGATGGATGGATGGATGGATGGATGGATGGATGGATGGATGGATGGATGGATGGATGGATGGATGGATGGATGGATGGATGGATGGATGGATGGATGGATGGATGGATGGATGGATGGATGGATGGATGGATGGATGTTTTTCCAAGCCAAAGAATAGCTTGGGTTCAAGTCCCAGTGGAAGAAACGGGCTAAGAAAAACAGAGCTTCTTTTTCTTAATTGAAGAAGGGCGTAGATTTTTTCTTTTGTCCGTTTTTCCAAAGCTGTTTGGGAGGGTTTTACACCCATCCCTGGTTAGGCCTAAAAAAGCGCTGGAGTTTGTGTGATTGAGTGTGTGACCGGTAGGATAAATTGACTAAATAGCAGTTCTAGCATTGATCCACGGCAATAATACAGGCTAGTAATTTGTTGAAAGGTCAATTTAAACCTGCATTGAGGATCCTCAGACATAATTAAATAAATAAGTAATAAATAAGTAATAATAATAATAATATTTTTGAGAAAATAAATTGTATAACCTAAAATTACTAGAATTAAGATGGGAAATAAAAACGGTAAATCTCTACCTCTTGACGGAGATGAGAAGTACATGGCGAGTAGATTTCTTAATTGTATGCAATATATGCCGAAGTGGAAGAAAAAGTATGGAGTAGAAGGGAAGTTGAGAGTTGAAGTGTGGAAGATAGTAGTTGATGTTTTAGAAGAGAGTGTGGATAAAAAGAAAAATGGACTGAAAAAGAAAAGAAAAGAAAGAGAATTGGATTGTGCTAAAGTGTGGTTGAAAGCTTCACAAGAGAGAAAAGAACAAATCCAAAAGACAAAAGATAGAAAGATGAAAGGTGATGAGGCTGAGACTATGTTTGTCAGGCCGGAAGACAATGAGGCCGGAGTGCGCAGGCGCACTGCCGCGGCCACGGCTCCCGCCGACGCTGAAGGCGCAGCTCGAGCAGTGGAGCAAGAGGGGCCTTCCGCTCGTACACAAAACTTGTATCCAAGCTTAACAAACCTGCAGCCCCCCCCCATATAACAGCAAAAGAAGTCAGGGTCACATTACTAGAAGTCCTGTACAAACAAGAAGTTTGACCACTGCTGCTAGATTTTCTCAAAATTTAGACAAGGTTGATATGTGCCCAATGATACAGGTGCCAAACCCTAATGTAGGGGAAGGCCAACTCCCACATACATATGTTTTCCGGCCATGGACTTTGGAAGAGGCAAGAAGAGCAGTTGAAGGGGTTACCCCTGTTGCTGAAGACCCAGCTATATGGGCAGAGGACATGGCTGGAATTATACATTCCTATAGACTGAATGGACATGAGGCAGGAGAAGCTGCAATGTCCTCCTTGGGAAAAGACTGGGCAAAGGTTAGGGGAAATTATACAGGTAGAAATAATCAAGGGCCTTTTCCCTATCCCGTTGAGGGAAATCAATTGGGAGGGGAGTATGCAGCACAATGGAATGGTCTTGTGCAAAGAGTGCGAACTATATTTCAAAGACGAGCGAATTATGGTCATTTGGCAGGAATAAAACAGAAGCCTGGCGAAGATACTGATGATTTTCGTTTGAGATTTGAAAAAGAATTCAGGGTGCATAGTGGCATCCCATTCAATGATACAGCTGAGAGTGCTTATCAACAACAGCTTAAAAATGCGCTCCTCACTAATTTCCGCCCTGAAATAGGCAACTGGGTGAGGAAACATTTGGTGGAAGTGGATGTTGCAAGTGTGACAACAACTATGCAATGGGCCAGACATGCTGAAAAAGTGATCAAAAAAGGCAAAAGTTCTGATTCAAGATTCAAGATTCAAGATTCAAGAGTTTTTTATTCGCCATGTTTGAGCGTGCCAAACAAGGAATTTGACTTCGGTAAATCACAGCCTCTGTTCAACATTTAGGTGACTAACAACAACACTCAGGACATGTGAAGAACGAAAGATATTCTCAAACACCCCCTGATCTTAAACTCCCAAGAGGGCAAGGAAAAAACTCAAAACTCCAGCTAGGGGAAATGAGAAACCTTGAGAAGAGACCACAGATGGGAGGGTCCCTCTTCTAGGATGACCAGGCTGCAATGGATGCAGAGAGGACACATAGTACAAACAGTGTAGACAAAAAAGGTGTGGCAAGCGGGATGTTATTGCACAGTAATGACTCTGAGACTCTAAGAGTGGTGTGAGTTCATCAGAGCGACAGCCTGGGGAAAGAAGCTGTCTCTGTGTCTGCTGGTTTTAGTGTACAGAGCTCTATAACGGCGTCCGGAGGGGAGTAGTTCAAACAGGCTGCAACCTGGGTGCGAAGGGTCTGTTGAGATGTCACTTGCACGTTTCCTGGTCCTGGACAGGTACAAGTCTTGGATAGATGGGAGGTTGATTCCAATTATCTTTTCTGCAGTCCTTATTGTCCGTTGCAGTCTGTGCTTGTCTTGTTTGGAGGCCGATCCAAACCAGACAGTGATGGAGGTGCAGAGGACAGACTGGATGATGGCAGTGTAGAAGGTCTTCAGCAGCTCCCGTGGCAGGTTGTATTTCATCTAGATAATGATGATGATGAACTAGATGAAGATACAACAGTCTTCTTCCAAGGGTCCCAGCAAGGCAGAGGAGGAGGTAGAGGCCAACAAGGTCACAGGCCGCCATATAAATCAAAACCCCCATCAGATACAAACTGTTGGAACTGTGGGAAACGAGGACACTTTGCAAGGGAGTGTCGTTCTGCAAAACAATATCAATCAAAGGGTGCAGGGAGGGGCAGAGGAAAGGCCAAATTCTCAGCATGACTAGACCCCCCCCCCCTTTGACCCCTGGTGCTCCTATAGAGGAAGAAATAGTAGATGTCCATACAGCATGGGACATTCTGAGTGCATTAAAAGAAAAACCATATGTTACTCTAAACATTGGAGGCAGTGATGTCGAGTTTTTGTGTGATACTGGGGCTTGTAAAACCGTGATAAAAACTAAAGTCCCAAATCTAAAGGCCTCCCAAAATACTATTTGGGTGAAATCTGCTGATGGGCAGGTACACAAGGAGAGTATCTCTAATCCAGTTGAAGTGAGAGATAAGGAAACTGGAAGCATGGCTTCAGTTTCGATTGTCCTATCTCCAAAATGTCCCATAAACCTGCTGGGACGAGATCTGATGACTCGGTTGGGAATTGCAATAATTCCAGTAAAGGATGGCATGCGAGCATGTAGAGTGAGAGATGTGGACTCATATGCTGCACAAGCAGGTGAACAGATTTGCTGCTCCTATGCCATCCCTCCTGAACGAAATCCTAAACTCCCAAGCAGATTGCTGAGTGAAGCTCGAAAACAATTGTCCCAACCTGAATCAGAAATGACTTGTACTGAATTACACGTCACCATGAATATTCTCACTGATCCACAAGATGACTATATTGGAAGTTTTCTCAGCGACACAGAAGTAACTTTAACAATCACTGCTCTGTACACTGATCGCAGGTCATTTGCAGCTGCCGCTGTACTCCTGCCCGCTCCTCAGAAAGATAGATACAAATTGTCGGCTGTACCCCACATCTCATTGTTTAAACCTCACAGTATAACGTGGGCAGATGTGGGTTCCCGAATTAAACTTGCTGGATCTGTGACTGATTATGAGGACAAAGGTGATGGGTGGAGCTACAGTACCAGTTGTGACGTGTGGAAGCAAACAGTGTGTGAAGTGGCTGTAGGCAGAGCAGGCGCTTGTGCGCTTCCCTGACTAGTTGACATTTGTTTGAGTGAAAAGGAGGAGGGGGAATTGGCTGGGCTTCCTGAAAAACTGTGGACCAAGGGCCCATCTGATGTAGGTCTTTTACGATCCATTTCCCCAGTACAGATCAAACCAAGATCAGAGTGGCGTCCGAGAGTTAAGCAATATCCTTTAAAACAGGAGGCAATAATTGGGATTGCCCCTGTTATAAATGATCTTTTGGCAGGAGGAATCATTAGGGAATGCCCGGATTCTCCTTGCAACACTCCCATTTTTCCAGTCCAAAAGGCCGACCTAAATTAATTGGCGAATGATACAAGATTTACGAGCAGTGAATGATGCAGTGCAAACAAGAGCACCCAATGTGCCTGACCCACACACACTTCTGAACACTTTGAAACCTAATCAGAAGTATTTCACAGTAATTGATCTCAGCAATGCATTTTTCTCAGTGCCAATTCACCCAGACTCACAGTTTTGGTTCGCTTTTACCTTTAAAGGACAAAGCTATACATACACCAGATTGCCACAATGATTTGCTGATAGTCCAACTATTTTCGTTCAAGCTATCATGTCCTGTTTGGCTGATTTTCAGATGTCAAACAAAAGCCAACTTCTAGTTTATGTAGATGATCTCCTGGTAGCCTCTGTAACTGAAGCTGCTTGCAAGGCAGACTCCTTAGCATTGTTACACTATCTCTGCAAAACAGGGAATAAAGTGAACAAAAATAAGTTACAATGGGTCAGACAGGAAGTGAACTATTTAGGTCACACTTTGTCAGCTTCTGGAAGACAGATACAAAGAACCAGAAAGCAGATTATTTCAGATACACCGAAACCTGAAACAAAAAAACAAATGATGTCATTTTTGGGGCTCTGCAATTACTGCAGAGCATGGATCCCATATTATGCGGAAAAAACACAACCTCTGGTGGATATTCAAGATTCAAGATTCAAGAGTTTTTTATTCGCCATGTTTGAGCATGCCAAACAAGGAATTTGACTTCGGTAAATCACAGCCTCTGTTCAACATTTAGGTGACTAACAACAACACTCAGGACATGTGAAGAACGAAAGATATTCTCAAACACCCCCTGATCTTAAACTCCCAAGAGGGCAAGGAAAAACTCAAAACTCCAGCTCGGGGAAATGAGAAACCTTGAGAAGAGACCACAGATGGGAGGGTCCCTCTTCTAGGATGACCAGGCTGCAATGGATGCAGAGAGGACACATAGTCCAAACAGTGTAGACAAAAAAGGTGTGGCAAGCGGGATGTTATTGCACAGTAATGACTCTGAGACTCTAAGAGTGGTGTGAGTTCATCAGAGCGACAGCCTGGGGGAAGAAGCTGTCTCTGTGTCTGCTGGTTTTAGTGTACAGAGCTCTATAACGGCGTCCGGAGGGGAGTAGTTCAAACAGGCTGCAACCTGGGTGCGAAGGGTCTGTTGAGATGTTACTTGCACGTTTCCTGGTCCTGGACAGGTACAAGTCTTGGATAGATGGGAGGTTGATTCCAATTATCTTTTCTGCAGTCCTTATTGTCCGTTGCAGTCTGTGCTTGTCTTGTTTGGAGGCCGATCCAAACCAGACAGTGATGGCGGTGCAGAGGACAGACTGGATGATGGCAGTGTAGAAGGTCTTCAGCAGCTCCCGTGGCAGGTTGAACTTCTTGAGCTGTCTCAGGAAGTACAGCCTCTGCTGGGCCTTCTTCCGGACAGAGTCTATGTGGCCGGTCCATTTCAGGTCCCGAGAGATTGTGGTTCCCAGGAACTTGAAGGTGTCTGTGGAGAGAATAGTATTACTGCGGATAGTGAGGGGTGAAAGTGGTGAAGGGCCTCGCCTGAAGTCCACTGTCATCTCCACGGTCTTGAGCGGGTTCAGGTCCAGGTGGTTTTGGCTGCACCAGTGGACCAGCCGCTCCACCTCCTGTCTGTACGCAGTCTCATCACCGTTCTGGATCAGTCCGATGAGAGTGGTGTCGTCTGCATACTTCAGGAGCTTCACGGAAGAGTCACTTGCGGAGAAATCGTTGGCGTAGAGGGAGAAGAGCAGTGGGGAGAGGACGCATCCCTGAGGGGCTCCAGTGTTGGTGGTCAGGGTGTCAGATGTGATGCTCCCCAGCCTCACACGCTGTCTCCTGTTGGTCAGGAAGCTGGTGATCCACTGACAGGTGGAGGCAGGCACCGCAAGCTGGATGAGCTTCTGTTGGAGGATGTCAGGAGCGATGGTGTTGAACGCCGAGCTGAAGTCCACAAACAGGATCCTGGCGTACTTTCCTGGGGTGTCCAGGTGTTGCAGGATGTAGTGCAGTCCCATGTTGACCGCATCATCCACCGACCTGTTTGCCCGGTAGGCAAACTGGAGGGGGTCCAGCAGGGGGCCCGTGACATCCTTCAGGTGGATCAGTACTAACCTCTCGAAAGATTTCATGACCACAGATGTCAGTGCAACAGGTCTATAGTCATTCATACCTGTGATGGCGGGCTTCCTGGCCACTGGAACGATGGTGGAGCTCTTGAAGCACAAGGGCACCTCACACAGCTCCAGGGAACGGTTGAAGATCCGTGCAAAGGTGGGCGCCAGCTGCTCAGCGCAGACTTTCAAGCAGGAAGGTGACACGCCGTCTGGGCCCGGTGCCTTCCTGATCTTTTGTCTCCGGAACATCTGGCGCACTTCCTCCTCACGAATCTGGAGTGGGGGCGCGGCCTCTGCAAGAGAGAGAGTCGGTGACCACGGTGATGGAGGTGTGGACAGAGCAGTTGTGGGGGGAGGTGAGTATGTGGATTGTGTAGATTGTGCTGCAGAAGGTCCCGTTGTGTGGGAGGACCGATCAAACCTGCAGTAGAACCTGTTTAGCTGGTCAGCGAGCCTTGGGCTCTCCACAGGACGGGGGGTTCGTTTCTTGAAGCCCGTGATGCTCTGCAGGCCTTTCCACACTGTTGAGGGATCAGGATTGGCAGAGAGGTGTCTCTCCAGGCTCTCCCCGTAACACCTCCTGGCTTTCCTGACCTCTCGGTTCAGTGTGTTTCTGGTCTGCTTGAACAGGTCCCGGTCGCCGCTCCTGTAGGCCTCCTCCTTGACTTTGCGCAGCCTCCTAAGGTTCGGTGTAAACCAAGGTTTGTCGTTGTTGTACGTGCAGAAGGTCTTAGTCTGCACACACAGATCCTCACAAAAACTGATGTATGATGTGACAGTGTCAGTGAGTTCATGCAAGTCTGAATTTGCAGCTTCAAAAACACTCCAATCGGTGCAGTCAAAGCAGCCTTGGAGGTCCTGCCTTGACTCCACTGTCCACTTCCTGACAGTCCTCACCACAGGCTTAGAAGTTTTTAGTTTCTGTCTGTAGGCAGGGATCAGATGAACTAGGCAGTGGTCCGAGAGTCCTAAAGCTGCACGAGCCACAGAGTGGTATGCATCCTTAATTACGGTGTAGCAGTGGTCCAGTGTCTGTGCCCCTCTGGTGGGACACGTTATGTGCTGTCTGTTTCTGGGGAGTTCGTGTGCGAGGTTCGCCCTGTTAAGATCACCCAGAACAATGATTAGTGAATTTGGTAGAAGTCTCTCCATGTCTGTCACCTGGTCAGCCAGCATCTGCGTGGCTTCACTCGCACGTGCGTGTGGTGGGATGTAAACAGCCGCCATGACGATCGAGGAGAACTCCCGTGGTGAATAGAACGGCCGGCAGTTTATGAAAAGTGTTTCTAGGAGAGGGCTGCAAAACTCTTTCAACAGCATGACATCGGTACACCAACGTTCATTAATGTAGAAACAGAGACCACCTCCCTTTGATTTTACGGAGAGCTCCGCGCTGCGATCTGCACGCGTTAGCCGAAACCCAGCTAACTCCATGGCGTGGTGGGGGGTTCGTTCGCTAAGCCACATCTCAACAAAACACAGCGCGGCGGATCTGCTGAAGTCCGTGTTCCTTGAAGTGAGGAGCAGCAGTTCGTCCATCTTGTTCGCCAGGGAGCGGACATTCGCCAGATGAATTGACGGTAGGGCAGAACGGAACCCTCTCTGCCTCAGCTTTACGAGGGCTCCCGCTCGTTTTCCGCGTCGCCGCCGTCGCGCTAGCTTGTATAGCACCGCCGCTCCGGCTAAAATCTCCGACAAACAGTCTGTATCAGAGAGAACAGGAGAGAAAATACCAGACGAAGACTGACCGATGTTTAACAGTGCTTCTCTAGTAAAAGTGATCCGGGATGGACAGCAGAAGACACAGAAAACACACAAAATAAGACAAATAAACAGAGAGCGACTCACCGTGGCAGCCATCCGCGGCGCCATCAGATGACGTATATCTGTGCATGGAGTTCCCATGACAATGACCGAAAAAATCATGTGGACACCAGCAGCGGATGATGCTTTTGTAGTGCTGAAACAGGCTCTGATAGAAACCACAACTCTTATCTTGCCAGACTACAATAAAACCTTTGTGCAAACAGCAGACTGCAGGAATGGTTTTATGACCTCAGTGTTACTGCAGAGTCATGGCGGCAAACTAAGACCAATTGCATTTTATTCAAAAAAACTGGATCCAGTGGCTCTGTCTTTGCCAGACTGTGTCCAAGCAGTATGCGCGTCGGCGCTTGCAGTGAGACAATCTGCAGATGTGGTGCTCTTTCACAAAATGGAGCTGCTGGTTCCACATGCTGTAGATGTGTTGCTGCTGCAAAGCAAAATGAACTTTTTGTCACCAGCCAGACATCTGTCCTACACTGCTATACTTCTGTCACAACCACACATTGTGATAAAGAGGTGCACGATCCTTAACCCAGCAACGTTGATCCCGTTGCCAGGGGATGGAACACCACATAACTGTTTGGATGCTACAGAACATCTACAGGTGCCCAGAGGAGATTTAAGTGACACGCCACTTGACAAGGGGGAAAAGTGGTTTGTGGATGGATCATGTTCAAAGGATCCTAAAGGAAACAATCAAAGTGGTTATGCAATTGTGAAATTGCCAAACCAGATTGTTGAAGCAGAGAAGCTTCCATACACCAGGTCAGCACAGGCTGCTGAGCTGATTGCTCTAACAAGAGCTTGTCAATTAGCGGAAGATAAGGAAGTCACTGTATACACAGACAGTCAGTATGCGTTTTCTACTCTGTTCTATTTTGCGAAACAATGGGAGCGCAGAGGGATGACAACATCAACCGGTAAGCCGGTTACCCATGCCTCCTTGTTAAAAGACTTGTTGCAGGCCATTCTTTTACCTGCTAAACTAGCTGTGTGTAAATGTGCTGCTCACACCACTGGCAGAGATGAAGTCTCAAATGGAAACAGATTAGCAGACAAGATTGCAAAAGAAGCAGCTGCAGGGAGACATGGCCATGAAATTTTTTTAATGGGTTCAGAGGACACACAACTCATAGATAAGACTGTACTGACAGATATGCAGGGCAATGCTCCAATGGTGGAAAAACGAATGTGGACGACAAAAGGTGCAATAGTGGATACAGATAATATCCACCGCATCAATGACAAACCTGTTTTACCAAAATCACTTTTTAAGGCAGCAGCGCTTGCGACACATGGGCCTTGCCATGTGTCGACAGGAGGGATGAAGTCCATCATAGATCAACAATTCACTACCTTTGGTTTAGATGCTTACTTAAAAAAATTTTGTAAAGCATGTCCTGTTTGTGTGAAACATAATCCACAAGGAAACATGAGACCTAAGAGAGGCTCATTTCCAAAACCCTCTTATCCATTTCAAATCATGCATATGGATTTTATTGAACTCACACAAAGTGGACCTTACAAATACTGCCTAGTGATGATTGATGCATTTTCAAAATGGGTGGAAGTAGTTCCATCTAAACGCGCAGATGCCTTAACAGTGGCAAAAGCTATCTGCAAAACCATCATACCAACTCATGGCATCCCCCAAACCATTTACAGTGACAATGGTCCACACTTTGTGAACCAAGTTGTGCAGAACATGGCTGTACACCTTGGAATAACGTTAAAAAACCACTGTGCTTGGCATCCTTCGAGCGCAGGCCTGGTTGAACGGGCAAACTTTACCATCAAAAGCAGGTTGAAAAAATGCATGGAAACAACAGGCAGACCTTGGCCAGAGTGCCTCGACTTAGTGAAGCTCTATATGAGAATTACTCCCACTTCAGAAGGACTAAAACCTTTTGAAATCATACATGGGAGACCATATAGACTACCAGTGTTCCCTGCAGATTTGCAAAAAGCAGATGAAGAACAGACCTTGGCAGATTATCTAATCAGGACACTCAAACTGAAAGGTGTATCAAATGCAAATTTACTGCCGCCTGATCTCTCCCCCTCACAGGTGGACAACACCATCAATCCAGGAGACTGGGTCTACATCAAGGTCATCAAAAGAAAGAACTGGGCCAGCCCGCGGTGGGAGGGACCGTTCCAAGTTTTGCTTGCTACTCCCACGGCGGTTAAGATTTCTCAACGGCCCAGCTGGATTCACCTCAGCCACTGCAAGTTGCAGAGAGTGCTGGACCCCTAATTCGGAGTGGTGGGGAAGGCTAACTACAAAGGGGCCCCGTCGTTTAGGGCGAGGCGTCTCAATGTTGGTGAAGAATTCATCGATCCCCACTCCACTAGGCGAGGGGATGTCCCGGTGTCTCTGCCATCCTAGTAGCAACGGGGCTCCATATGCCAGATGGATCCTCTGCTGCATTGTGGTTGGAGCGTGCTATGGTCTATTGACTCACTGTGAGAGCTCACACACAGGAGGGATGCTATGTGTGTTCGAAACTCCCCCCTTCCTCCACGCAAGTTCGCTTGGAGGCCAGAGCAATGAATGTCACTGAAGCAAAATGTATGGCATCCATGGGAGGAGTTGGATATCAGCACCGTGCCGTCGCAGTCAAAGATGCCGACCCTTACCGCCCTGGACTTGCTGACGGTGCCTGTGATCAGCTGTTCTGGACAAATCTCAATGTGACTGTTAAAGGACGAACAATACCACAAGTGGCCTACACAGAAAGACCAGCTGGAGTGAATTACACATGTTACATCCAAGGTAACAAGACCCACGTCTGCATTAACGACGACTGCTCTCCAGGAGGAAACTGGATGGGAGCTCTGGACATCACCGATGAGTGTCAAGATAAGAGAGCCATTTCAGGTGGGGAGGGCTCTCCAACCAACATGGCTACACCATCGAACGGAACATACTTCATACAGAATGGCTGGTGGCTTTGTGGTCACAAGGTTTATCCGATGCTGCCCGCCAACTGGACAGAAGTGTGTGCACCAGTGTGGGTGACAGACCACACCTACAGGATACGACACCATTTGTTGACAGGAGCACGTAACTCTACTGGACGTCGACGCAGAGCAGTTGCAACCTTTGACCCTCATGACCCTGTCTGGGGTGCGAACGTTCCAGAGGACCATAAAGTATGGTCTGCCGGAGACAAAGTTGTCCTTGCGCTCTTCCCTCAGATTGGGGTTGGGAAACTATCGCTCTTCATCGAGACACTGAACTATCGTTTTCAATCCTTTGTGAATCTCTCACTGCAAGTCAACGATGGACAAAATAGAGAGATTCAGGCTATTAGACTGATGGTCTTGCAAAACAGGATGGTTCTGGACTTGTTGACGGCAGCACAAGGTGGTGTGTGCCACATCATTGGGACTTCCTGTTGCACATACATACCAGGAGAAATTGACACCCACATAAACGACGCCATGAATTCGCTGAAGAACTTACAGCAGGCCATGTCTAAAGACAAGGTCCCACTTCAGTTTGATTTCTTTTCATGGCTATTCTCTGGCAACTGGTGGCAACTGCTGTTGAAATTGCTGTCTCCTGTGCTTGTTGTGCTGATGGTGTTGTGCTTGTTTACGACCTGCGTTATCCCATGTTTGAAGTCTGTTGTGTCGAAGTTTGTGTCCTCTACTGTAGCCCAGGTTCATATACAACTCCTTAGAGATGACGGATGTGATGACGATGATGAAACATGGATTGCGTAGATGCTGTTCTGTTGAGCATGTTTTACAGAAACTTGATGATTTGACCTTCGCAAGTGATGGATACAATGATGTACTGTTTCTGTGTTTTTCTTTTTATTTTTTATTATTCATAGCATTCTGGTCGCCTGTGGCAACGGGGCCGTGTAAGAATTTTCCTGCTAATAACATCTGGCCAGCAAGTTTTTCGCTTACACAATAAGTTTGAGGTAATGCCTCATCTTCACTGGAATGTGTTGCTATCATTGTTTGTTGTTTTTATTTTTACCATTCTACTTTCTTCATTATACGTATATATGTTTTTTTTCTTGCTTGTCTTTGTTGTTTGGGGTGGCATAATCATATGATAAATCAGGAGGGAGATGTTAGGGTTTTCAGGTTAGTTTGATCCTATGATTATGTTGGAATGTAACCTGTAATAATTACCCTCGCCTGTGTTGTCTTAACAAAAGTAGTAGAACAAAGTGACTAGCTGCAGAGGAAGCAATCAAAGTTGTTTAGTTCACACAACATCGTGAAGGACCCCCTGCTGTGCTTTGATCAGCCAGGGGCTTCGGCCATTTGTCTACTCTGACCCCCACTCTCACCCCCACTCTGTTCCTCCTAATAAATATGCCCTTGCAGGAAGGAGACCTTTCAGATTTCATTCCTGTAGCGAGTGATCTCTCCACCTGCAGGTGTCTAAAAGAACTTGCCTTGTCTCTGTGTGGTTCTTGCAAAATAAGTTGGAGTGAGCAAATCTCTAACACTGACGCCATCTGGAAATTGAATAATCACTCCCTCTGGCCCACACAGAATTCTGGCTTGAACGGCTGACAGCAAGTCCCTTCCCATCAAATTGATCGGAGTGTCTGTGGAATGGATGTATTTGTACCACAGTCTACACCCTGTCCGGGTGATCACAGTTTCAAGTGGTTTGGTAAAAGGCAGAGTATGTGGTTGTCCCGAGAAGCCGACTAAAGTTGTTGTTTTCTTTGACAGTGAGGATACAGGAAGGGCAGTGTTTATTGATGAATAAGTTGCTCCTGTGTCCACCAACATCTTCATAGGTTTTCCTTCCACTGTCACATGAAGCATTGGCTCCGCCGGGCTACTGCTTTCCTGGGTCCCCGGGCAGCCCTATTCAAATTGTCCACACCAGAGATCATCATGTTGGTAGTACTGACCTCCGTGCGTTTGTGGGCGGGTGGCTCCGCGCGGTCGATACTGTGGGCATTCTTTTGCCCAGTGGTCGGTTTCGCCGCAGATGAAACATGCGTTGGGCGAATGGGGTTTGTATGCTGCCCTCCCCGGGTAAGCAGGTGCACTCCCTCCCCGGCCTCTGTATCCGCCCCGGAACTGGCCCCTTCCGCGCCCCACCACCTGAAGAGCCTGTGACATTTGCATTTCCTTTTTCTGTGATTTAGACTGTTTAGCTTCACCATGCATTTTTGCCAACTGTAATTTCAACAACTGTTTAGATAATGTGTCTGTCTCGTTTTCAACTTTAGCTTGTGACTCAGTGAACATTCTGCAGTGATGCAAAAGATGACGTTTAAATCGTTCTTCGGCACAAACCAGAATGTCAGGATCTGACGTTAGCTGCTTCTTCACATCTGGCGGAAGTCCATCCAGCAGCGCCGTTCGGAAGAGCACCTCTGCCTCGTGCGTGAGAGCCGGATGTCGACCTGTGGTTTCAATCCAACTCACCACACATGTTACATAATGTTGTGCAGGTGACATTTTCACATCATAAGGAAACATAGTGGGGGCCAGATCGGTGGGTTGTGGGAAAGTCAATTTAATGTTTTCAAACAGGGGCGCTGCTACTTGTGGCAAGGGCACCTCCCTCCCCAGTCTCGCTGTGCCTGCTGCTTCCTCAATTGCCTGCAGTTGCACCAGGGAGCATGCTCCTGCCAACATATGGCGCATGTCACCGAGTGTACAGCTCTGCCCACTCATCAGAGCCAAAAATTTGTTCAGCCACACCTTGCCTCCTCTGTGAAGTGGGGGCATATTTTCCATTATCGCGGTCACATCACGGAGCACCATGGGCTCGTAGTGCTGACCGCCCGATGTGGTCACCAGCGGACACATCAATTCATTTTTCTGCACCTCGGCCTGTGTCATCTGTCCCTGACCACTCCGCAAATTATATTTTCTCTGTGTCTCTCTCTCTCTCTCTGTTGCCCATTTTAACATCTGCGCTTCCTGTCTACGCTGCTCATCGGCTTGATCAATTTTCTTTTTTAGCTCCTCATTCTCGGCAGTAAGTTTATGCCAGCTTTCTCCTTTCGTCACATTGGACGGTTGAGGGCTCCTCGCCTCTCTTTATTTACTGCTTGTTCAATCAACTGTACAATACTCTGATCCGCCCTTTCGCCTTCGCCCTCGACATCCACTACCATCCTGCCACCCAGCGTCACCACCGGAGCCATTACTCCGGGGTCGCCGTACGGCGGCGGTCCAACATAGCTCACTCCGAGTGTCGGGGCACTCGGGTGTGTCACATCATGCAAAGATGGATAAATGCCCTCACTGGTTTCTTTTATATCAAACAAATTGTTTTAGGTTATTCACCTGACATGTTTCGGCGGTTTCTTCCGCCTTCATCAGAGTGTCACAGATGTGATGGTGACGCGTCTTTATCAGCTGATGGATGAAGGCACGGCTCACCTGTCAGATTTGACAGGTGAGCCACGCCCTCTGCTGTCCATTCCCCTCTCCAGAATGCTGTTCCAGGTTTGAGAGAGCATATAGGCTCCCTCATCCCTGTTGATGGTTCTCGGGCCCCGCTTGCGGATCTCGATAGCCTCCCTGATCCAACGCTGATGCCAAACCTGGAACAGCATTCTGGAGAGGTGAATGGACAGCAGAGGGCGTGGCTCACCTGTCAAATCTGACAGGTGAGCCGCGCCTTCATCCATCAGCTGATAAAGACGCGTCACCATCACATCTGTGACACTCTGATGAAGGCGGAAGAAACCGCCGAAACATGTCAGGTGAATAACCTAAAACAATTTGTTTGATATAAAAGAAACCAGTGAAGTGATTAAATAAGGAAAAACAAAATGAACTTAGTACAATTATATGGATAAATGCCCTTGTATTCATTTCTTTCCTTGTCTATTTTCACCGCTTTCTCTACCCTTCTTTCTCGTGCTCTTGTTAGCCTGCAATTGTCCAAATCAAAAATGTTATTTTCTTTTAACTGTCTTTCTTTTGAACCTCTAAATCGCTCGTGTTGCTAACCTAACCTAACCTTAAAGAAAGGACAAACAGGTTACTCCCAATAGCTCCTCATTATTTACGAGTTAGCCCCCCTTTCTTGAACATTCTCTGATCCATGCCGTCTTCCTCCTCACATGCCTGCACCCACACAGGGTGTGCACATAAACGCACACACCGAGCGCGCACACAACCGCTCAATCTCACTGCTTCAAACATTCACTGAGAAACTCACACTGTCCCTGCCCCGCCCGGGCTATAGCACCCCCCGTGCGAGGGGGGTCGCGGCATCAATGTTGACTGGTTACAGGCTGGCCATTTCCTGCAACAATCATGATGCCGGCCCACCGCCCGCACGAGCATAGCACAGGCCCACGCGCACAGCCCAGACCCGCGACTACGCGCGAGTGCAGGCTCGCCCATCAGTCTCAACCTCTCAAAGGGCAGGCCAACTTTGCTGTTGCGCCCTTCATCATGTTCACATTCGACATCTTTCAATGTCTTCTACACAACATTTGTTGTCTCTTATTCTCATCCTATCAAGCCACCGTTCTAGTAACTTTCTGTCACACACCTTATTTTCTCTACTGCCACACCTTGCTCATCTTAGTTTCTCTAACCAACTTAACTTAAACACACCATTCTTCCATAGAACACACATCACTCACACACACTCATGTACACACCCACTCATGAGGATCCTCTGCGCGCACACACTCTCTCCCCCCAATTTGGTTCATTTTGGATGTTTTAGCGGTCTGATCTCTCACAGGAGGAACTGTTACCACCGGATATTTTTTGAGGAGGCCTCACTTCCCCTCGCGGATCTCTTTATTAACCCCAGCTATTTGAATACGATTGTCACCGCACCCTTGTCCGCCACGACGAAGCACTAGATCCCTGACCTATCCTTAGTACGTGTAAGTCCCTGACTTTACCGTACACGTTACACACGTAAGTTCCAAACTTATTCACCGTATGTATCTTAACTTCATGCACACCTTATTTGATCTGAACGACAGTCTCCTCTTAAATTTCCTCTTTCAATTTGCAGCATTTCGACTTATAGTAACAGGTATTCTGCTTACCTTACCGGTGATGAGCTCAGGGTTTAGGAGACGTCGTACCAGCTCAACGTTGTGCGCTTATTCCAAACGGTTCGCCGACCGGGAGACAGTGTCCCTGACACTGTCCGGTGTCTTGGCTAAAGACCACGAGTTGTCAATTAGCCTTCTCTTGACATCACGTCCGCGGTCACCAAGAAATTGTTAGGTTACGGATTCTAGTTATTGATCTGACTCCAAATTGCGATCAACACTTAACACATAAATTGCTGTCCTAATCCACACACTGGCGCACCTAACAATTTTGCGAGTTCGTTCTGTCAAAGAGAAGACCAGTAGATCAATCAATCAGACCAAATTTACCAATTATTTATTCCTGACAAAGCGCACTAATACAGGCCTGGGTCCCGGGTCCCTCACACTAAAACTCGTGCGTTTTTGTGACCACCAAAAGACGACACATTCTTCCGGGTTGCCCAGTTTTAAAGAAACACAATATGAATATTAAAGCATGCAAAATATTGTGAGATGATTGGTCGACGGCCATCTCCTCCCCGTGTCGGTGCTATCGCGGAGGTCAGGTGGTTGGAATTTCCCGCGAAGTCCGAGACACATAGACGTGCTGTTGTTCTCATTCCCGACCTTGAGATGTTCTCCCGTCCGGTATTCCCTGTCTGGGCCTATACACAACACTTCCAAGAAAACAAGTTCATGCAGTTTGCCTGCACATTGTTCGCCCCCCACCAATCCACACGTGCACTCTAATACTAGATATTAATATGATTATAAGTTTAACACAACCTTAAAAAATATGTTTGCAAACTCCCAAAAGCACATTTCCCTTTAGTGTTCATTTAAGAAAAAGCCACACATGTTTTGTGATCAAATCTTTCATAACGAGAATGATTTGAGTGAATTGATTTGAATGAATAATTGAAGAAATTTCAGTTCTGAAGGCTCCTTTTGTCCCAAGCAAAGTGAAAGGTGGTAGGATAAAAATTGTAACAGGAACGCTATAAAAAATGTCAAGCCGTGAATATTTGTGCCCCCCCTCCCATTTTGAGAACGGTGAGTCCTAGACTCCGACTGTTTTTTTTTTCTGTCTTCCTGGGGGTCTGCTCTGGTAGTGTGGCAAATTTTAACAGGTTCCCTCATTCCTAGCCCAAGTTACAGGGGGGGAATGAAAATGAAAAATTGCATTGTGCAAGTGGTCTGTGCTCCACGGAAATGTATCACAGATATAAAATACCAGTGTCACATGCTCGTTCCACCTGCCATCCAATCAGTGATTTTCCTTTGGTCAATTGTTCTCAGCCTGGCACTGATCAGAACCTCGGACAGTGTTATGCCTGTTATGCAGTCATCAGCATTGATTGTGTCGGTTCGTCTGGCTTGCTACCTGTCTGATACCTGTATGCTACCCGTCAGTTACGCCACCTGTTATTCTATTCTCCTGCCCGTGTTGCTCCCGATTATCCAGCTTTCCACTTCCCCTTTTCTCTCAACTCAATAAAGCTCAGTACACTTAAACAACAACCAACTTGGAGCATGAAATCGCCACACACTGCAATTGTATTGTGGTTTGTTTTTTATTTTGTAAAATTGAGTTAAGACGATTGACATTTGTTTAGGCATTTTTATTGTGAAATGTTATTTTATTTTGAAAGGTTTACTTCCTCTCAGGCTGTATTGCATTAGAAAAAACCATTGAGGGATCGTTTAGACAGTTGGACTACGTAGACACGGAGAAAAACAGTTTTTGACCGTGTAGATCGTGTACATAGTATATACTGTGTATTTTTTGGAAAGAAAGAAAAAGGAATTGTAAAACTGATTTATCGTAATTTTTGTATTTGTATTTTTTATAGATAAAGACCTTTTTGTTAACTTCACGGTTCACACGCGTCCTTTACTACAAGTGTCTAGGGAATGACACAGATATTGGATCTGTTGCCACGCAATATTAGTCAAAAACGGTCTCCAGGAGGATAAAAGGACATTCAGGAAAGAAGGAGACGAATGAGAGGAAGCTTTTGGAAGACGAGAGGATGAGAGCCATAGTATCACCGTGAGTAGCTGACCTGCTAACATGCTAATGGCGAAGCTAACTATGCTAACGGAGGGAGCGCCTATTCACACTTAATGAGTCGTTTTGCAAGTTAAGAAGACATTAAAGTAGAAAGTAGTTCAGTGGCTCCCATGAAAGAGGAGCAGCAACCGAGCTTGGACATGACGACCGCATTTATGAACACCATTCACTTAACGTCGACGTACAGCGTGAGCTAACAAGAAAATAACCCGCCTTAACGAGCTAAACAATAACTAGTAACTGGAAATGTTTTCGTTTTGTGGCCGAGGCCGACTACCGTTAGCCTCACGTTAGCCTTGACGTCACTACAATGACTAGGCGGACGTGTACTCCGTGGACTGTTGGCCGTGATGCTACGTGAGCTAGCAACCTGAGCTAACCTGCAGGGGGAGACAAAGCAGCATCATCAGACTGGAGACGCGCTCTCATTCTCATGAAACATGAGGCGATCTGTCCGAGGTCGATCACAGGAAGAAAATCCTGAAAATGACCTACAAAAATTGAAGCTACAATATCGTCAAGCTGTAAAAGACAAACAGGCATACGATGACAAAATTCAAGCACTCCTCCTGAAAGACAGCAGGGAGATCCAAAGGCTCCAGACTGAACATGACGAAATGCAACACATCCTCACCATCGCTCATAGTAATTCCAACCAAAAGAAAGAAGTCAATGCTACGTCAGATCTTAATAGTCTTTTGAACAATGAGGAGAAAATAGAGGAAGAGCTACAGTTGAACAAAATCAAACTAGTGGCTTTCAAAAAGGAGATTGTAGAATGGGAGAGGAAGCTGGTCGCACAGAGGGGGCTGACTGCACCGCATAATACAAAATGTGAAGACACTTCCATCAAGGATATCTTGTCGAAAGAGGACAAACTATACAAGGGTCACATATGCTTCAATGAGCTGATGATTAGGAACGGCCAGTTAAAGCAGGAAATAGATACACTGGAGATGCAAAAGTGTCACGGTCGGGTGGAGCATGGAGCAGGACGACCAAATGCAGCTTGGACCAGGGTTTATTGAAGCAACTCAAAAGGCAAACTGACATGACTTAACAAACAATAACTTGACTGACTGACCGGGACGTGAAACAAGAAGACAGCAGGACATGACGGCATCAAGACAGTACGCCAACACCAAACTTGGGGAACCGAACCGCACTCGGGCCGCGACTTCGGGGACAAAACCGCACTCGGGCGGCGACTGCGGGGACAGAACCGCACTCGGGCGGCGACTTCGGGGACAGAACCGCGCTCGGGCGGCGACTTCGGGGAACAGAACCGCGTTCGGGCGGCGACTTCGGGGACAGAACCGCGCTCGGGCGGCGACTTTGGGAGCAGAACCGCGCTCGGGCGGCGACTTGGGAAACAGAACCGCGCTCGGGCGGCGACTTGGGGAACAGAACCGCGCTCGGGCGGCGACTTGGGGAACAGAACCGCGCTCGGGCGGCGACTTCGGGGAAAGAACCGCACTCAGGCGGCGACTTCGGGGACAGAACCACACTCGAGCGGCGACTTCGGGGACAGAACTGCAATCGGCGGAAACACAAACATGAACCGCTCTCGGGCGGCAACCCAAACATAGAACGCATTCGGATGGCGACTCTGGAAGTCCGTACAGTAATTGGCCGAAAATAGCCCCCGCCGAGCGGATCGGCTGTTTATAAGCACCGCGGAAGAGATCGCGGCGCCTCATTGGACTTCCAGCGGCCGGCTAGCTCGCGCACCCGCCCGGCACATCCGGGAGGCCGTGCGCACGCGCCAAGTGGCCGAAAATAGCCCCCGCCGAGCGAATCGGCTGTTTATAAGCACCGCGGAGGAGATCGCGGCGCCTCATTGGACTTCCAGCGGGCCGCGCACTCGCGCACGCCGCCCGGTTCAAATTTTCTAAGTGCAACGCACAATGAGATGCATGAGAAACGGCCTTGGTTACCATCACATTTGAAGCGATGAATACGAAGTTAAATTTTATGACTCGGTGTATAAGTCGAGGTCGATTTTTTTCGGTCGATTTTGGATCGAAAAAGGTCGACCAATACACCGGCAAATACGGTAAGTCATTTTAATACCTTTCTCGCGATAATAATAATAATAATAATACACTGCGGTTGTTTTATAAAACAAAATGTAATGTTTATATAATATTTGCAGACAACATCGTTTATGCCGATGTCCACGCATCTTTTGACGACGATTTTAGCGACGTTTACCTAACACAATCAGACTACGGTGAGTCAATAGCGCATCTAAGGTAGTTAATATAGAGGGTATTAGTTGCTGATTTTATTGTATGTATGTATCAGATCTCGTGGCTGCCGCCGCTAGAAAAAGCGTTCGGCCGACACAAGCTGCCTTCGACCGCCATATTGGAGCAGTCGAAACGTTCGACCACCATATTGGAGCAGTCGAAACGTCAGCGCCAGCGCGACCGGCGGTATCAGAGTCACGTGCTACTGTTGAAACCAATCCACTCTCAACTTGCACCGTTCAGCCGGAATCAGCGACGGACTCAGAACTAGTTGAAGCTCTGTCTACTTACGAGGGCTTGAATCATCATCAAGAGTCAACAAACAAAGTTAGAAGTATTCCTTCTATTTTTTTTCTCTTTCTATGATATCATTTGACTTGCTATTTTTGGTAATATAACGGCTTAACCGTTTTTTTTTTATAGCCACTTCCAGGTGAGCGTCGTGACACGAGGGCTCAGAGAGAGACAGATAGGAAGAGGAGGAGGAGGGGGCACCCCTTCTACAACACGCACCACTCAACCAGCAGGGGGCCTGTAAAGTGCCGTGGTAACTGTATCTACAAAAGACGGTTACAAGAGTGTTTTAAGATTATACATGCTCTTACAGATTTAGCCGAATCAAAATAGGTTTCTGTTGTTTCTGTTGTGTTTTGTAAAAGAAAATATAATGGATCATCCAAACCTTACGTCAACGGACTCAGATTTCTTAGCAAACATTGATGAAATAGATTTGCCGTCATTTAGCGGGACAAGCCAAAGAAGTGACACACCAGAGCTAGATTTATCAAACGTTAACAATGTGTGTACGAGTCAAATAACAGATTTGCTCAACAATGTGAGCACGGCTTTGTCAGAGGGGGAGAGACCAGACAGCCCTGCTATTCTCACCCATTTACAAGCTGTCATAGATGAATTGAACAATCAAAGTATGAATGAAGGTGGACAGAGTCCGACACAAATCCTGTCACAATTGCTAAACATGATAGCAGAATTAAACAACCAAGCTAATGGCAACAACGGGCGTATCAGTCCTGACATTCCTGTCCAGTTGCTAAACATCATCCAAAATCTAAATACACAGCCTCTGGTTGACGAGGGTCATCTCAGACGGTCATGAAGGTAAAGGGTATCACACAAAGTCATGAAAGCGGTCAGAGCATCAATCTCGATAGCATGCTCAGTTTGGTTCAAGGGTACATCGATACAGCAGGTGCAACCTCAGATGTGCTTTACGCTCCCCAACATAATATCGTTCGCGATAAGAGAGGGTTCCATCTCAGAAACATGTCATTTTCCAAGCGGCTTCGTGTGGTGTACGATAAAAGAAGGCTGCTAGAGCGAGGCACCGTTTGGCTACTGATATCCATACGTGTGTCTGTGTGTGGAAATGGCTTTTAATCAGATCGAATTGGACCCCAGATTAGAACTTCCTTTTTCATCTCTAGTAGCAGGACTTTCGGGTTGTGGCAAGACTTTCTTTGTAAAAAATGTATTGCAAAATCCTGAACATGTTCTGAGAAATAAACCTGATAATATTGTCTGGGTTTATACTTCATATCAGCCAATGTACGATGAGCTCAAAAACCTGAATAAAGACATTGTTTTTATCAAGGGGCTGCCTGAATCTTTTGATGACGAGAAGCTGTTCCCGCCACAGCAGCACCATCTGCTGATTCTGGATGACGTCATCTTCCAAGCTTCGGATAACCCTGAAGTGGTCCGAATATTCACCCAATATAGACATCATAAAAATTTAAGCGTTATAATGCTAACGCAGAATGTATTCCATCAGGGCAAATTTAGCCGTACTATTAGTTTAAACAGTAATTATTTGATTTTGTTCAAAAACCCCCGCGATAAACTGCAGGTGAGTGTCCTGGCGAATCAAATTTCTCCCAGCAACCGGAAGTTTTTCCTGGAATGCTTTGAAGATGCTACAAGAGAGCCGCATGGGTATTTACTGGTAGATTTGACACCTTCATGCCCAGAACAATATAGACTACGTACAGGTGTACTACATAACCAGTGGCCTGTCGTTTATATACCCAAACAATAAAACGATGACGAAGCTTTTAAAAACAAACGCACCGTTACTCAAATCTCTGTTTACATCCAAACCGGCCAAACGTAAGCATTTGCTACTCAGAGGCCCCAGTAGTTTGGTGAAAGCATTATGTGAGATTGCTCTAAATCTTCTTAAAGGACATGTACCCTTAAAATCAAAACTTTACAAGAGACTTAAAAAGCAAAAGAAAAATATCCGCTTTTTGGCTGATAAGAAAAATACTTTGAAGAAGAAAAGAGCTGTGTTAGTTCAGAAAGGTGGTTTTATATTGCCGTTACTGGCCGCTTTCGCACCTGTTCTCGGGAGTGTCATTAGTGGCTTTATGAACAAAGCATAAAATGAGTTTGAAAACGGCTCAGAAAATGTTCCTGATTTCACCTTATCAGCTCGAGAGGCTGAATCGACCCGCTCCGACCATCCGTGATACAGCAGAGCATTCTTTGGATGAAGAGATGAAACAGGTTTTGGATAATAAAAATTTAAATCAATATGAAAAGATCAAAATTTATCAGACCTTATTGCAGCGTTACTTGGGGTTGGTCAAACAAAAAGACTCCGAGCAAATTCCTATTACGATTCGCAACGAAGACAACGAGAGGGGTGAAATAAAGACCGCTGATGAGAGCGCAATTGATGTGACAGGTAGACGCTATGAGGATATTCGGGACGTTTCCGACGCAATGCCAACTATGTGCTGAAAAGACTGTCGGCAGAAGATGTAAGCTGGACGCCGTTAAGTGAATTTGTTTTTAGAGGAAAAACTATCAAAGCCTCCCATATGAGCGATCTGTTGAGACATTTGTGTACGAGTGGGAAACAAATCAACAAGAAACCGGTAGGATGGAGTGAATTTCTTCGAACGCTAGCACGGTTAAACTTGCCGGAAGCAAGCATCTCCAACCCCTTGGCTCGCGCAGATTTTAAACGTTTAAAATACGCTACAGGTGAAGATGGGGATGTTTCTTATGTAGAAGATGTAAACATGATGAATAAAAAAAAGAAAGAGGACATCGCCGGTAGTAAAATGGGTTAGTTATTAGATGATACTCTATTGTTGTCAGTGAAAAAAAACGCATGACTCTGTAACTCTTTAACAATGTTTATTGAATAAAAGAGATTTTATAAAACATTAACATGGTTTCAGACAATGACATTTTTTAAATGTATGCAATGAACATGATGTTTGCCCGCCGCACATCCGGTCTGGTCTTCGACATTTTTTGACAAACTCTCTAACCATGGCGTCGTTATGGAGAGGATCGGAATTGTAATGAGTCAGCACTTCACGATAGGTGTACCCCCATCCGCGTTGGCTTAAATAATACACACAGTGTTGACCGCAGGTGTCTGTGAGCTCGTGCTGCAACTGCCCGTTCTGATATTCGACCCGTTTAGAATGCTTCTTCAAAAATCTGTATATACTCGCCGGGTAGTACGGGCTGTCCAGTGGCAGCCCAAAAGGATCAAAGAATGTGGCCGAACCGTTCGCTTCTAAAGTCAAAGCGAGCCAGTGCTCTCCGGGTAAATGTCTTGGATGCGTGTTGACGATGTAATATTTCGGAGGCGTGTCTCTGACGTCAGCTAACTCATCCGATGCGAAAACGCCTCCAAATAAGGTTCTCTGCATCCGGGTCATAATCATGTCCAATTCACGACCGTTCATAGCGTTAATAATAGTCCATCAATACTTCCCTCTTAGCATTAATCTCTATAAGCGAATCATAAGCCGCGTATAAAATGAGGGTCGCTGTGTGTGGTAACGGCGTTCTGAAACGCAAATCGAGTCTCAGGACCCCGCTATTGATCGGCGTTAACGCGCCTGAGTCATCCACCTGACTTAAATTGAAAACAAAAAGTGAATAGCCCTGACTAAAATCCTGTTGGTCTATACAGAGAGGTAGATCTTTTAGAAAACGCCCCGTTGCTGTGTATAAATTATGAAATTCACGTGTACATATCCCAGCTTCGAAATTGGGCTGAAAAGGTTTGGCAGGTATTTGTCGACCTTCGTGGCTGAGAGCTAAATACTCTATGTTATAATGCAAAAAATTAAACGGGTTTAAATCTCTCCGTCACATGAAACTGTTGTGGTTTACGAGCGCTATTACAATTTGCTTGGGGATATGTCCGAGGAATAGATTATCCTAATGACAGATTCTCGAGTTTTGGGGGACCGAGTAGGTCTTCATATTAACTCTCGTTAACGGATAAAGGGCGTTACCTTTTTGTAATGCGGCGGCGTGACCTATTGCCACGGCCGGTGAGATTGATACTTTTTTCACAAATAAGGACGCTCCAAGTATTTTGAGACACGAATCGCTGTCTGGAGCGCTCATGAGACAGAAATCATCAGAAGCTCTAGTTAACTTTAGACGCAAATCCACATTATTCAATAGATGGCGTTCGGAGAAGAAAATATCTCCATGAAGCGGTCCCATAAAATGAAATTCACGTGAGCCTGCAATCTGTTGTGCGCGCCGCACAAAACCGGCGTTAGCCACGCCCTCTTCGAAAGAAATGGAGTCCATACGCCCCCTACTGTCTTTTGCGAACATTCCTGCTGTGAATTTAACAACAGCTCGATGATGGATCTGTAGGCGTGCGTGGCACTAGATTGTGAGATTAACCGTCCACCCAACGAAATATCTAATTGATTAAAAATTGTGTTTATAGGGAAATTCACGATGCCGACTTGCTCCTGCGGTGGAATATTTGTCCCATCTCTACGCGTCACCTTTGCACGGAGATGTAGTAAAGTCTCGAATAAATCTAAATATTTTGAGCCGTCCCCCGGTATATGAAATTATATTGGTCCTTGGTCCACGATTGCTGTTAACGGTTGAAATTCGACATATGATCTATCTTCTATGGAGAATTGCGTCAGGGGCGCACTAAAGAGATCGAGACTTGATAGCATCACCTCTTGACTTTTAAAATGTAGAAGGGCCATTCTCGCGTCTTCTCCGCTTTTTCCTGACAACTGGCCTGAGATCGGTGGAGCGCCTTTTTCTTTTAACGCTCCTTTTTCTCCGCCCCCCAGGTTCCAGTCGCCCACGTGACAATACAGCTAAACCAGAACCTTCTTGCTCGGGGCCTTGTTTCTGGTGGATTCTTTGAATGACGCGCCCCGCTACATCCGTTGCTATGTTTTTAGCGGCGGCTTGAAGATGCGGCTTCGCCAAGTTAAACCCGTTTTTGAACATAGACATCACGAAACGAAATAATTTTGCAAAAATAGACCCTATCCCTCATCTGAACTGGCGAACCTGCAAAACCATTAAACGTGCCCCCCACTTGTGTTTCATAATAATCAACAAAACGATACAAGTCAGGGTGCATTGACGATGACGTCTTTTTTTTTTTTTTTTTTTTTTTTTTTTTTAAATTTATTATTATTTCGATCTAAAATGCAGAGTGAGAATGACCTTCCCGTATTCGAAATCTATCGGGTTGTTCTGGTCTGTTCGCAGGTAAACTGAAATGGTTTCAATGTGGCTTCTGCACACATCTAAATAGTATTCCGGGTTAAAAGTTTTGTTTACAATATCACCAAAATTACCTTCAAGAGGTAGAGTTCTAAGCAAAGGCGCGTACGCGTCACCAACTGTTTGATGACCTATTATGTCTGTGTAGATGAACATAAAATAAGATCCAGCCCGTCTGTCGGCAGGATGTTGTGCGTTTACGCCTTCCGGTTTGAGTGACAGCCAATGCTCGGGGGTCATTCCGACAATGTACGCCAGGGGGCTCTTGAACATAATTCTCAATCCTTCTTCACCCGAAAACATGAACCTCTGTTTGTGTTGATCAAATCGGACGTCAATATTTTTGTTACTCGCTTTAGTTAATAGAGTTTGAATGTCCGAAGCTAACGAGTCATGATTTTGATAAACACCTCCTTTTGTTTTAAGCAAATGTCGAGTTTCTGAGTCATCTTGGAACGTATCACCAGCTCAGTGGCCTAGTAGTAGAGTGTCCGCCCTGAGACTGGAAGGTTGTGGGTTCAAACCCCGGCCGGGTCATACCAAAGACTATAAAAATGGGACCCATTGCCTCCCTGCTTGGCACTCAGCATTAAGGGTTGGAATTGGGGGGTTAGATCACCAAATGATTCCCGAGCGCGGCACCGCTGCTGCTCACTGCTCCCCTCTCCCCCAGGGGATGGATCAAAATCACATGGGGATGGGTTAAATGCAGAGGACAAATTTCACCACACCCAGATGTGTGTGTGACGATGATCATTGGGGGGACTTTAGGGGGCGGATTTTTAGGCTGTTTTAAATAGAAGTTCCGTTTTTTTCTCAGGAATGGTGGGTATTGTGTTGATGTATGAAATCTCACATAAACCGACCTCCCACGAACCTTTTAAATCGATATGTTGAGCTAGTTCGGTTTTGAATTCTGTGAGTGTGTTTGAGCTAAAAAGGTGTATACTGGCATTTGACGCTAATGTGACGTAGAATTCTCTCTGGTGTTCACCCATCTTGTAATTTCCACAGAATGGCCGTTTTAGAGATCGTCAGATGTTTTTAATACTCTTTGTGGGTACCCAACTGTCGAATTTGGCTGGCCAGCCTACCCAGTGTACGAGGGACTCGCGTTTACCTGCCACAGTACGTGATTTAAGAATTTTCTGTATGGGAATTTTTTTTTTTTTTTTTTTTTTTTTACTTTTTGTAATTCCTCTTTGTAAAAGCTACCTTCTACAGGCATACCATCCAAGTCCGACATTTTATAGACGGGAGGAACACGGTGGAGACGTTGTCTTATTCTGAAAATTTCATCCGTGTAACTTTGTAAATAACCTTTTTCAAAATTGCCTTTTATATTGGAAATTCTCACAGTTTCACCCGGTGCGAACCGGAACTTGTACCCCCGTCGGAAAGGATTTTTGGCGTACAGGTTAGTGAAGACGATATTCTTATTTTCTTCGTTTACAGCGTTCGGTGTCATTTTTATACTGCTGTGGAAACTGTCGTTATAACTGACAATAAAATCCAGAATTACATCCACGTATCGTTGTGTGTTCTTAGCTGTAAAATACCTCCACATGCGCGTTTTTAACGTTTTGTTGAATCTTTCGATCGTTTGCGCTTTAGTGTCCGAGGCGGTGGAAAAATGTGTAATATTGTGCTTTCTCATTAATTTCTGGAAATGTTTGTTTAAAAACTCCACCCCTTTATCTGTTTGAAGGCGTAACGGTGAACCGCTAACTGTCAGGATATCTTCAAATGCTTTGGTGACCTGTGTAGCAGTTTTAGCTTTCAAAACACGTACATATGCACGTTTCGAGAAGATATCGATTACGGTTAGTAAATATTTATATCCATCGTTGTAGCGTGCTAGTGATTGCATATCGCACAAATCTGCTTGGAATTGTCTCATAGGACCTCGAACAAAAACTTTATTTCTAGGAAAAGTTATTCTGGCTGGTTTGTGTAAAGTGTACGCATCCTGATCGGATAAAAAAGCTTTTACTTTTCTAATGTTAGTGTTTTTACAGCTAATAATCGCTTCCCTGTGTAGGCGTCTCTCACCCCCAAAACTAGCAGGATTCTTAGCACAATAATAGAGTCTCTGAAGACACCTGTCGCCACCCATTGTTAGGTAAGTTCTGATGGATATCAGATTGTGACGGTGTTAATAAAACAAACAGGTATGATATCTCGCGATTTTGAATAAACACAGAGAAACAGTCACTTTTACGGTCACAATAGTTTATTACAGAAAAAATCAAACTATTTCTTAAAAAACATTACTAATAAACAGAAACAAGTGTAAAACATGGTAAAAAAATGTTTTTCTATAAATCCTAAGGTTTAACATAACGCATGAATGAAGATAACATAGATGGTGTTACTTTGGACCGTATTAGAGTTTTAAACTTCTTTAGCTGCCCCCCTGTTAAATCTAAAAGTACTGTTAGGAAAGTTATCAATTGGCTCCGCATTTTTTTTACAAAACCTCCCATTGTGTTTTTCCAAACGTTCTAAATAATAGAGCGACTTCGTTGCTAGTCAGAACAGTGTCACCAGCTTCTTGTTTTATCGCACGGAGCCGTGTGAAGATCTTGCCTTCATGAGCTAGGTCATGTAGAATGGCAGAAACAGAATTGCGGATGTTTATAAGCGATGCAGAGGTTTTAAAATAGAAAAACATTGTCGACAGCGTGTGGAGGAAGTCAGCATTGCACAGCTCACCCGTCACTGCTTCGTAATTCGCATATAAGTAAAAGTTTCGATCCTCAACATACAGGCACGTATGGTGCATTTGGCTAAGATCATCAAGAGCACATCCGTCACACTTAGATTTAGCATGCTTCATTAAGGCATCATACAAAAGATGAACCACCATCAGCTTCAGGCGTGTGTAGTCTTCAATCACCAACCATTTAAGAGGCTCTATCGTCATATTATACTCTGTGTCCTGCTGTGTGTTGATTCTCACAGGCATCGTGGTCATCGGAGGAACGGCCCCAAACTCAATGACCATCGTGTTGTCAACCTCCGTGTCCTGCTGTGTGTTGATTCTCACAGGCGTCGAGGTCATCGGAGTGTCAACGATCGTGTCATCAGCCTCGTCAAAATCACAGGGTACCCCCGCTTCTGTCTCTCTGAGTAAGACTCTAATGTCGGCAGCAGACCTCCGACATCCATTTTTTTTTCATTGATTTTCATATTATGTATTACTTGTGCACTCTCTGCATCCATTACAACCTGGTGTTCCTGAAAGGGGGATCCTTCCATCTGTGGTCCCTTCTCAAGGTTTCTCATTTTCCCCTGGCAGGGTTTTTTTGAGTTTTTCCTTGCCCTTTTGGGAGCTTATGATCAGGGGATGCTTTGAGAATAATTGTCAATTTTGGCTATGTGAAGCCCTTTGAGACTGTTTGTGATTCAGAGCTATACAAATAAACTTGACTTGACTTGACAGACAAGCATGGCAAATCCATACCATTTTCAGGATAGCGTGCGCAGGCGTCATCAAACAATTCGATGGCTCGTGACGAGGACCACGGTTCATGCTGCTCCTCCTGCTGCTGCTGCCCCGAGGTTTCAGGGGTTTCAAACACGTCAAAAGTTGATGGCAAAGCTCCATAGAGAGAATCGGGTTGCAGATCGTCGAGGCAGATCGGTGACATGCATTCGTTTGGGTCAGGTGTAGGTAGTGGAAGAATCTCAAACCTTTCCGCCCATGTCTCAGGCCCCGCTGGCGTCGGTCGTGGCGACGCTACGAAAGCTGTGTTCCCATCGTCACACGGTTCATGCTGCCCCGAGGTTTCAGGGGTTTCAAACACGTCAAAAGCTGATGGCAAAGCTCCATAGAGAGAATCGGGTTGCAGATCGTCGAGGCAGATCGGTGACATGCATTCGCTCGGGTCTTGTGTAGGTAGTGGAAGAATCTCAAACCTTTCCGCCCATGTCTCAGGCCCCGCTGGCGTCGGTCGTGGCGACTCTACGAAAGCTGTGTTCCCATCGTCAGCAGCATCTGACTCTGCATCAGAGGTGTCAGGGCTTGACCAGAACGTGATGCCCATAGGTGCAGAACGTGGTAAAAGTCTTCTGGCAAGCATTTTTTGGGCCATCTTCTTTCTCTTGTGCGTGCGTGTGTGAAAGAGACGTCTGCAAGCCCGCTCTTATACAATTTAGATAGTTATGCTAATGACTATAGCTCCACCTTTTCTGTGACTGCAGGTGAGAAAAAGAGGGAGGAACAGTCTAGTGTGTTGAGAAGTTGGGGGGTAGTTTAAACTTAATTTTTTAGTAAGGGCTACTCTAAAGCCAGTTTACGTTTCACTCCGACGACGTTTGTCCAGACACGGCTTGATAGAAAAAGCCCCGTAATACTCTCCCCATATGCTTGCATCTTTTCATACCACATTGTTAATGGTATATTCAAAATTGTCTGGAAAAGTCCACATTCGCTGTTAAACACTTCAAGTTTTAGAAACATTAGATCGATTAGCTCTCCATCTTCTGCCCCATCAACAGTTTGAGGAGAAACTTTCAGCCGGAAAAAACATCTCCCGCCGGCTGTGATTTTTGAAATCCAAGTTGCATTCAGCTCACCTTCTAACCCGTATTCATTGAGAAATTCAGTCAAAACCTCTGGCAGGAGTTGATTTAAAACACCCCAATCATTCGAGTTCAGAGTACCATACGCACCGGTTTGCTCATAGTTGCTGTTGTTTGATCCAGAGCTCTCTTGGTTTCTCATAAAGAAAGACAACTCACCAGTCTCGTAAAAAAATTAAAATTCCCATTGAGTCTCTGGTGTTAGATGCCAGCTCCGCTCAAGTTTTTCTGTATGCCTTTGTTGCATACGTCTTAGATACATTTGTTTCTTCCTAGGTGCGTCTAGCAAACCGTCAGGGCCTTTACGGCAAAGATGGATACTGACCGGTGTCTCTGCTATCATGATTTGAGCTTCAGGTTTGCAGTTTAACACCACGGCTTTAGCTCTTTTCTATGAACTATCAGCACGATACTCTCACGTAAATATATGAACAACAGGTCCGGCCCTTCTCCCAAACCACACCTCTGTGTATCACGTGTTTTTTTTTTTTTTTTTTTTTTTTAAATCAGGATATGTTTTAAACTTAGACAGCCTTCATAAAAAACAGAGGCCTTCGTCTGTCTCCCTCCAAAGTTAAACGGTTCCACGTAGCCCCAGTAATGCCGACTCCACTATTGTTTGTCAAATTATGCACCAACACCTTGCGACACTTCAATGATTTTCTCAACCAAAAAAAACCCCTTGATCCTCTAAAGTAATGTTTGCCAAATTACATGCGTCTCTCGCTTTCAGATAACTTTGGCTGAGCTATTGTTTCTCAAATTATATGTGACAACACCTTGATTTTTTTCTCTTTCAGATAACTTTTGGCACCTGTAATGACGCCTCTGTCACAAACACCCCCTCCCTCTCGTGACCCCCCACTCTGACACAAAGACCCCCCTCCCTTCCCCTTCTCAACAAAAAGGCCCCCTTCAACCTCACTCATAGGACGCAGGTGAGGCAGTGCCTCTGAACTTCTGGATGAAGTAGGTCCCGTCCGATGGTGCAGCAGTGTTGGTAGTAGAGCCCTTACACCTTGAAAACGGCTCTCTCATCCTGGCACACAGCGGTGATGTCCAAAGCTCCCATCCAGTTTCCTCCTGGAGAGCAGTCGTCGTCAATGCAGACGTGGGTCCTGCAACCTTGGATGCAACATGTGTAGTCAGCAAGACTTGGAATGGTCCCTCCCGTCGTGGCTGGCCCAGTTCCTTCTTTTGATGACCTCGATGTAGACCCAGTCTCCTGGATTGATGGGGTTGTCGACCTGTGAGGAGGAAAGATCAAGCGGCAGTAAATTTGTCTTTGACACAGTTTGAGCGTCCTGATCATATAATCTGCCAAGGACTGCTCTTCATCTGTTGTTTGCAACTCTCGTAGTCAATTGTAGTGCCCATTTAACTGGCAAATAGGAATGTTTGCGGGAAGAGTTTGAACACTTCCTAATGATTCCCTTTAACCAAAAACTATTTATGACAGGGGCGTTCCCATTTATTGCCTCCTGGTGTAAAAGAGATTGTCTTAACCATGCCTTCTTTCTCCTCACACGCTCGCACACACACAGGGTGTGAACACACACACACACACACACACACATCTGCACGCACACATACACAAAACGGCATACAAAGTTCAGACGAACGACAACAAGACTGTCACAATTTTACAGAGATTACTCACAAACAGAACACACAGACAAAGAGATTCTAATCCATCTCTCATGTAGCTTCTTTTGATAGAATCTCCTATCGGTAACTGTATAGCAGACGTTTTAGCATATAATCCCATACTCTGCTCTCTCGCTTCTACTTTTTCATGTCGGTGCAGTCGTAGGTGGCCCCTATTGCAGTCATTGTCTTGTTAACTGTCGCCTTGTGACTCTTATGCATGATTGTGTGAATGTCAAAAATTGAACGTACCTAACTTTCTGACCATCCAACCTCCACTGTGGAACAAAAACCTTACTATTGTATTGAGTAGGTACATTGAGCAACCTAGCTTCCTCCTGACTGCCAAATGTCCTGTTCTAAAATTTATATAACTCGACCTCTACGTCTTAAGCTTGATAAGCCAAAATATAAGATCTTGCTCTTGTTTCCTACCGTTTTAGCCTATTTGTTTTATCCAAATCCGTTCAATCTCTGATTATAATCTGTAGCCCTACGTATTTTTCAATTTTGTATTTATTTATTTATCAAATCTCCTCAGTTCTGTCAAACTCAGTGCACAATGAACCTCCCTTCCACTTTGAACCAAGCTCCACCAAATTTGGTAACGCCGTAGCAAGGAGTGCGATTTGGTTGTCTGACACTCCAAGTCCATTTCTTTTTGCCGCACTTCACCCTCTCACGTTGGTGTTCTTTGGCTGTTGCGTCAGAGCGACCCCATCCATCACTCTTGAATGAGTCCATTGTTCAAATGAGTCAATTTTCATCATTGTGAGTTCCTCCGCTTTTCACTGTCTTTTCTCGTCCCCGAGGATGTTGTCTGTCCTCTGGAGTGTACTTGTCCTCCTCCAAGCACAACAGCAGTCTTTTCTTGTCCTTCGCCAAAGGTCAAAGGTGCTTCAGAGCCAGGCACCATTTTGTGGTTGTTCACGGCTGCAGGCGAAGTCTTGGATTGGGTTTCAGGGACTCTAACACTGAGAATGACAGGCTGGGACGTCAAACTTGTAAGACTATCTCCAAATTTAGCTGCTTCCATCAATTTGCTGGTAACATTTATTTACCAAACTTCAAATTCTCCTAATAACAGCGGTCTCGGTTTTATATCGTAAATCCTGCAACTCATCCTATTTTTGAGCTACATTTTATCTATAGTTCCAATTTAATCGGACAGTATGTTGTCTTCAGTATCATTATTGAAAATCAACTCATCGAGGTCTGCGTTCCACATCAAGCCCTGATCTGTATGTCTTGACCTCTCACATGTTATTGTCATGCTTGCTCAAAAATGTGACTTAGAGTATGGTGCTGTGAATTCTCAATCTCCCCAATGAAATTGGATCCCACCTCGTAGTTCTTATCATTCTCATGTTCCTGTTAGCCTGCAATTGTCCAAATCGAAAATGTTTTCTTTTAACTGTCTTTCTTTTGAACCTCTAAATCTCTCGTGTTGCTAACCTATCTACACCAGAACAAAAAAATTACCACAATATAACACCAAATGTATTCGAAAATTCATTGTCATAAAGTGTTGTATTATTACTATCTTCCACTATCTGTCCTACTCACTCCCTCCTTTTGAGGCTTGGCAACGCCCATGCCTCACACCTTGACAAACTTTTTGGGAGAATGCGTTCTTTACTACATACGATTCCATCATCATTTAAGTTGACTTTCTTTCCAAAACGCTTCTCAATTTCTCAGTTCAGACATCTTCTGCATGTGTTACTGGTTCTCCAGTTTTTTTTCTCTAGTTAATTATCAATCCAAAAGCTACGTGTTTCTTTCTAACATTCAACCTGCTCAAAATCACTCTTTCATCAAAGTCGCTCTACTAATTTTCCATAGTAGTCGCCAACAACTTCAACCATTCAACCTGTAATTTCTTTTCATTCAGGCTATCATTCATCAATGTTCATTTGCATCTCACACGCAGTCTCCAAAAAGGAGTCTTTCTATCACATTGGTCCCAATTCATCCAAGCTCACCACACAACATTCATATATCATTTTCAACTCAGGTTTCCTGGTAGAACAATCCACCAATTCAAAAAAAGACTTAACTAAAACAAACAACTGGCAAATTAATCTAAATGTTTTCTTTGTTTTTAAATTTGAAGAACTCAATCTCTCAGATTTAGCTTGCATTTAGAATTTTGCATAATCTTATAACACAACCAATCAATTATTCCTATTAAATGTAGCATTGCAAAATCTTAAATTCACAATTTAGCTTCTTCCAATTCTTGAAAGCATGTTCTGTCGTTTTTTTTTTTTTTTTTTTTTTTTTTCTCATGTGGGCTCGACACTTAACATGCACTAGTGTGGATTAGTTTCTGCTCGCAAACAGACTTCTCTCTTTTTCCTCTCATTTTTATCTTTCAAAATCATTTCAGTTCTGCGGTGCAAATTGGATAGACCACAGTCTAGAAAAAAAATTTTTATACTAAAACTTTAGCCAATGTTCATCATTTTAACATATATGCACACACATGCACAGCTCTCACATGCAAAAGGTAGGTCTCAGCAACAATGATTCGTCACAGGCTGGCCATTTCCTGTGGTCGATCATGAGCTGGTCCCTCCCATGCACACGAGGACAGCACATTCTAATTTTATTTATTTATCTTCTAGAAGCAAGTTGCATTGTCACGTCTCGCCCCCAACTGCTCCACTATGTGTCTGTCTTGGTTTCTGTCTGTGTGCTCGCCCCTCCCCTCCTGTGTGCCCATGATAAGTGTGATTGTTCCCACCTGCCTCTCGTTACCTGTCGTGTATAAAAGTCCTGTCTGCCCCTCTCTCCCGGTCGGATCATTGGTTTTGGTATTGGTTGCTGCTGGTTTTGGTATTTGTTTTGGTCATTGGTTTTGGTTGCTGTCGTTCGGCGTTGTCGTCCTGTCTTGATGCCGTCATGTCCTGCTGTCTTCTTGTTCCATGTCCCGGTCAGTCAGTCAAGTTATTGTTTAAGTCATGTCAGTTTACCGAGTCTGTATTTTGAGTTGCTTCAATAAACCCTGGTCCAAGCTGCACTTGGTCGTCCTGCTCCATACTCCACCCGACCGTGACAGAATGATCCGACCATCACAACGACCACCGCTTGGACCCCCCTCCACCACCAGCTCCCGCTGCGACGCCCGGTCGTCGTCCGAGCTTGTTCCAGCGCCATGGGCTTGCAGCTGCCATCGGATCTTGCTCCAGCGACGCCGGACTCACGGCCGCCATCGGAGTTCCTCCCGGCACCATTGCCTCTGCGACCGTCGTCGGACTTCGCTGCCGCGACGCCGGACTCACGGCCGCCATCGGAATTCCCCCCCAGCGTCGCAGGACCCGCGGGCGTCGCCAGATTTCGGGCCAGCTGCGCCGGACCCGCGATCGTCCCTGGCCCCACTCCCACTGCTGCGGCGCGTGATGGCTCTTGCCGCCGCGCACAGTACGGACTTTGCGAGTGGCCGCCGATCGCGGTACAGACTTCCCAAGTCGCCGCCCCAGTGCGGTTGTGTTTCCCCGAGTTTCCGCGGAGTGCGGTTCTGTTTCCCCAAGTCGCCGCCCGTGTGCGGTTGTGTTCCCCAAGTCGCTGCCCGAGCGCGGTTCTGTCCCCGAAGTCGCCGCCCGAGCGCGGTTCTGTTCCCGAAGTCACCGCCAGAGTGCGGCTCTGTCCCCTAGGTCACCGCCAGAGTGCGGCTCTGTCCCCTAGGTCACCGCCAGAGCGCGGATCTGTCCCCGCAGTCACCGCCCGAGTGCGGATCTGTCCCCGCAGTCACCGCCCGAGTGCGGTTCTGTCCCCGAAGTCACCGCCAGAGTGCGGATCTGTCCCCGCAGTCGCCGCCAGAGTGCGGATCTGTCCCCGCAGTCGCCGCCAGAGTGCGGATCTGTCCCCGCAGTCGCCGCCAGAGTGCGGATCTGTCCCCGCAGTCGCCGCCAGAGTGCGGATCTGTCCCCGCAGTCGCCGCCAGAGTGCGGATCTGTCCCCGCAGTCGCCGCCAGAGTGCGGATCTGTCCCCGCAGTCGCCACCAGAGTGCGGTTCGGTTCCCCCAAGTCGCCGCCAGGGTGCGGTTCGGTTCGGTTCCCCAAGTCGCCGCCCGAGTGCGGTGCGGTTCGGTTCCCCAAGTCGCCGCCCGAGTGCGGTGCGGTTCGGTTCCCCAAGTCGCCGCCCGAGTGCGGTGCGGTTCGGTTCCCCAAGTCGCCGCCCGAGCGCGGTGCGGTTCGGTTCCCCAAGTCGCCGCCCGAGTGCGGCGCGGTTCGGTTCCCCAAGTCGCCGCCCGAGTGCGGCGCGGTTCGGTTCCCCAAGTCGCCGCCCGAGTGCGGCGCGGTTCGGTTCCCCAAGTCGCCGCCCGAGTGCGGCGCGGTTCGGTTCCCCTAGTTTTTTTTTGGGGATGTCGGGAGACGTCCCTTGGGGGGGGGGGGGGGGGTTCTGTCACGTCTCGCCCCCAACTGCTCCACTATGTGTCTGTCTTGGTTTCTGTCTGTGTGCTCGCCCCTCCCCTCCTGTGTGCCCATGATCAGTGTGATTGTTCCCACCTGCCTCTCGTTACCTGTCGTGTATAAAAGTCCTGTCTGCCCCTCTCTCCCGGTCGGATCATTGGTTTTGGTATTGGTTGCTGCTGGTTTTGGTATTGGTTTTGGTCATTGGTTTTGGTTGCTGTCGTTCGGCGTTGTCGTCCTGTCTTGATGCCGTCATGTCCTGCAGTCTTCTTGTTCCATGTCCCGGTCAGTCAGTCAAGTTATTGTTTAAGTCATGTCAGTTTACCGAGTCTGTATTTTGAGTTGCTTCAATAAACCCTGGTCCAAGCTGCACTTGGTCGTCCTGCTCCATGCTACAACCGACCCTGACATGCATTTCTTTACCACTTGATTTGCATATTTTAACTTCACTGTAACACAATTTGATCCCTATTCATTTGTAATTGGGCCTACAAACAGCATTGTCATACTTCTTGTGTGGACAGGGGCTCTAACAATCAAAAAATACTTTTGATAACCTGACAATGACATGTTTTGCTGTCATATGGGAGAGGTTTCAGATCTTTTAAATTTCGATACATGATTTGCATAGGACCGGAAACTCCTCTTGCCCCTTGCTTGAGCCGCGGCTTGAGCTGCGGCCTTGCACCTGCTCACAGGGGCCTTATTGTCTCCTGGTCTGACAAACACTTGTGACCACATCAGTTTTCATCTTTCTAGCTTTTGTCTCTTGAATTCGTTCTCAGCTCTTTGTGAAGATTTCAACCACACTGTAGCACTTCTACCACTTCTTCCACATTTCAAATTTCCCTGTACTCCATACATTTTCTTCCACTTCAGCATGTATTGCATACAATTAAGAAATCTACTCGCCATGTACTTCTCATCTCCGTCAAGAGGTAGAGATTTACCCATCTTAATTGTAGTAGTTTTAGGGTTTACAATCTCTTTGTCTCAAAAATATTATTATTATTATTATTACTATTATTACTTATTTATTTATTTAACTATGTCTTTGAGGATCCTCAATGCAGGTTTAAATCGACCTTTCAACAAATTACTAGCCTGTATTATTGCCGTGGATCAATGCTAGAACTGCTATTTAGTCAATTTATCCTACCAGTCACACACTCAATCACACAAGTTATCCCTGCCTACGCGAAGTCCTCCTTTTTTTTAAAAAAGGAGCTGCTTCATCCAGTGAGGGGACTCTACAACACCCCCCACCTTCCCTGGAAACTAAAGACAAAAGTCCCTGTCCCCAGCCCTGCCAACGCGAGGTTGTACTCCTTAGAACATCCATCCATCCATCCATTTTCTGAACCGCTTAGTCCCCACAGGGGTCGCGGGCGTGCTGGAGCCTATCCCAGCCGACATCGGGCAGTAGGCGGGGGACACCCTGAACTGGTTGCCAGCCAATCGCAGGGCACACAGAGACAGACAACCAATCGCACTCACACTCACACCTAGGGACAATTTGGAGTCTTCAATCGGCCTACCAAGCATGTTTTTGGAATGTGGGAGGAAACCGGAGTGCCCGGAGAAAACCCAAGCGGGCCCGGGGAGAACATGCAAACTCCACACAGGGAGGGCCGGAGGTGGAATCGAACCCGCACCCTCCTAACTGTGAGGCGGACGTGCTAACCAGTGCCCCACCGAGCCGCCTACTCCTTAGAACAGTGGTCGTCAAATAATGATCGACGGAGGTACTGAGATTTTAAAACAGTTTGAGAACTACTGCTCCAAAAGAGACACCTCATCCAGAGGGGGACTCTACAACACCCCCTCCTTCCACAAAACTTATTCCTGTGCACTTCTTCCTTTTTACGTGTTTCACAAACAACAACACAATCACACAACTTCAGGCCTTTAACTTACTTGTCCCCTGGTTCGTTGCACTGCAGGGTCCCGTCAATCCACCTCTGACAGACGAAGGCAGACCTAAGATGCTGGCCCAGCGAAGAATTTCCTTCCCAGGTCTTTCTTTACCAGGTCCGGCTAGTGGACGCTGGCCCGTCGGCGGTGTACAGCGCGTCGTCCTCCGTCAGCCAGATGATGGGTATGAGAGGTCCCGGGTTTCGGCACCAAAATGTTAGAGATTTGCTCACTCCAACTTATTTTGCAAGAACCACACAGGAGACAGGCAAGTTCTTTTAGACACCTGCAGGTGGAGAGTTCACTCGCTACAGGAATGAAGTCTGAAAAGTCTCCTTCCTGCAAGGGCATATTTATTAGGAGGAACAGAGTGGGGGTGAGAGTGGACAGGTTTGGTGAACCCCCGGCCTCTGGTAAGATCAGAGCAGGGGGTGTTTTACGATGTTGTGGGAAACAGAACAACTTTGATTGCTTCCTCTGCAGCTGGTCACTCAAGCAGAGGAAGCAACCACTTTACTTTACTACGTTGTGAGAGCAAGACAAGATTGGTTAATCATTATAGTCTACATTCCAACATAATCCTATGATAAAGATAACCTGGAAAACCCTAACAAAAATCAAACTAGTGGCTTTCAAAAAGGAGATTGTAGAATGGTGAGGAAGCTGGTCGCACAGAGGGGGCTGACTGCACCGCATAATACAAAATGTGAAGACACTTCCATCAAGGATATCTTGTCGAAAGAGGACAAACTATACAAGGGTCACATATGCTTCAATGAGCTGATGATTAGGAACGGCCAGTTAACGCAGGAAATAGATACACTGGAGATGCAAAAGAGCGAGTTTCTGCAAATTCAGCTTCAGCTGAGGAAGGAGTTGCAATCCCTCCGCAAGGAAATTTCTGACTTGAGCGCTATGTGTACTAAAGCCAACAACGCCAGCGTTACAATCCTGGTAAAACAGAAGAAGCTGAAGGAACAAAAGGCTCAGTTTGAAGCTCAGTACACTCAAACAACAACCAACTTGGAGCATGAAATCGCCACACACTGCAATCTTGAGGCTATGGTCAATGTCAAGAATGCCGGTGATGAGGGCTCCGACCGTGAAAAAGAGGATCTGCTGGAGCATCTTTGAAAGGTTGACTTATTTGGAAGATACCATCAGGAAAATCTTGATAGAGACGGGAGAGAGTGACCTGGATACATTAGTGGAAAACTTTTTAGCATTGGAGGAGGAGAACTATTCCTTACTGAGCTACGTCAACTGTCAGCACTGGCGTATAGTGGACAGTATCTCTGCCTGTCACGCGGAAGACCGGGGTTCGATTCCCCGACGGGGAGCCAAATGTTAGAGCCACAAGTAAAAAATGTTTAAGTTAATTGTATTGTGGTTTGTTTTTGTAAAATTGAGTTAAGACGATTGACATGTGTTTAGGCATTTTTATTGTGAAATGTTATTTTATTTTGAAAGGTTTTCTTCCTGTCAGGCTGTATTGCATTAGAAAAAAACATTGAGGGATCGTTTAGACAGTTGGACTACGTAGACACGGAGAAAAACAGTTTTTGACCGTGTAGATCGTGTACATAGTATATACTGTGTATTTTTTGGAAAGAAAGAAAAAGGAATTGTAAAACTGATTATCGTAATTTTTGTATTTGTATTTTTTATAGATAAAGACCTTTTTGTTAAATTCATGGTTCACACGTGTCCTTTACTACAAGTGTCTAGGGAATGACACAGATATTGGATCTGTTGCCACGCAATATTAGTCAAAAACTGTCTCCAGGAGGATAAAAGGACATTCAAGAAAGAAGGAGACGAATGAGAGGAAGCTTTTGGAAGACGAGAGGATGAGAGCCATAGTATCACCGTGAGTAGCTGACCTGCTAACATGCTAATGGCGAAGCTAACTATGCTAACGGAGGGAGCGCCTATTCACACTTAATGAGTCGTTTTGCAAGTTAAGAAGACATTAAAGTAGAAAGTAGTTCAGTGGCTCGCATGAAAGAGGAGCAGCAACCGAGCTTGGACATGACGACCGCATTTATGAACACCATTCACTTAACGTCGACGTACAGCGTGAGCTAACAAGAAAATAACCCGCCTTAACGAGTTAAACAATAACTAGTAACTGGAAATGTTTTCGTTTTGTGGCCGAAGCCGACTACCGTTAGCCTCACGTTAGCCTTGACGTCACTACAATGACTAGGGGGATGTGTACTCCGTGGACTGTTGGACGTGATGCTACGTGAGCTAGCAACCTGAGCTAACCTGCAGGGGGAGACAAAGCAGCAGCATCAGACTGGAGACGCGCTCTCATTCTCGTGAAACATGAGGCGATCTGTCCGAGGTCGATCACAGGAAGAAAATCCTGAAAATGACCAACAAAAATTGAAGCTACAATATCGTCAAGCTGTAAAAGACAAACAGGCATACGATGACAAAATTCAAGCACTCCTCCTGAAAGACAGCAGGGAGATCCAAAGGCTCCAGACTGAACATGACGAAATGCAACACACCCTCACCATCGCTCATAGTAATTCCAACCAAAAGAAAGAAGTCAATGCTACGTCAGATCTTAATAGTCTTTTGAACAATGAGGAGAAAATAGAGGAAGAGCTACAGTTGAACAAAATCAAACTATACCCTAACCCTAACCCTAACCCTTTCTGGTCTGTGTCTAAAGCCTTCAAACAACTCATCTTTTTGTTTAGTTCGGCCAATGTCTGTGTAATTTGCTCTACGTTGGAATTTTATTTTTATTCTGCCCAATAGTTGGTCAATTAGTATTTGTAATGGCACCCCGTTATATTCCACATATTTGCCGTGCCACAACATCTGTCTTTGTAATTTGATCATTTTTCTCATCTTAATTCATCACATTCTCAGCTGCGGTTCTTAAGCGAGCTCGCGCTGACACTGTGTCATCATCTTCCTGTCTGTGCAACAGCAAGTTCTTTTTTATCTTTTCTTCGTCTTCCTTATCTTTCAATTTTCCTCTCATCTGGGAAAATGAGAATGTAATTTTGCTTTTTAATTTTTAATTTTAAGTCTTGCAAAATTGCTATATCCTTACTGCACCGAGATAAACTTCTGCGTAGCGTGTGGCATTGTTGCGCTATTTTCTGGACTGTCTGCTGTACGCTCACTTGCTCCTATTTTGCTCCTCTTATTTATTTATTTATTGTGTTATTTATTCATTATTTATTCAGCACGTTGTTGTTTACTTGTTTACTTGATTGTCTATTGTGGGCCATGTCTTGTCACCGTGGGATAGGGGGGAACGTAATTTCGGTTTCTTTGTGTGTCTTTGGCATGTGGAGAAATTGACAATAAAGCTGACTTTGACTTTGACTTTGACCCCTTCCATTAATTTCCAATCTTTGCATTTTAATTCATGTCGGGGTAGCGACTTTTGTTTGCTATTTGATTTTCCCATGGTTTATTTTTCTAAATTTCGGAGTTGGCAATTCGAATGGCACCTACAGTCTCCTAAAGCCAATTTAATTCACAGGACAGTGGTAAAATATTCAATGAGTGGTAAGTCTCCTTTCCTCTGCTTCCACACAAAGCCACTGTTTACAATCCTGTGTGTTTTATATAAAGGAGAGCTCAAATGAGATCACTCTCAGTCAAACCATACACACACACACACAATGCGCACTCTTATCATGTCACAGGCAAGCAGGGGAGTCCGCCCTCCCGTGGATTTTAACAAACTCTTTAACCTTCCTATTGTGTAAAAAAAATATATATTTTTGCCCTTTTCTTGAAGTAGATATAAAACCTATCTTTTCATGGATAAGGGAGCCAAACCAGCTAAACATGATTGGTTTTTTTATTTGACCTATACACCACAATTTCACATAGCTTAATGTAAATATAAACAGAATAATTGTATTATTCTAATTATCAGTACCAGGAATTTAAAATAAATAATTTAGTGCATTTTACAATAGAAGAAAATTTAGCAGGTTTAAGTTATCGTAGGTGTGGCCCTCTGACACAACTCAGGTTTTTCATGTGGCCCCTTGTAAAAATTAATTGCCCACCCCTGCCCTATAGTATAGGTCCACGCCGCCACACGCCTGGAAGTCGACGCCGGTGCTTGGGGCCGTGTGGCGGTGAACTATTTGTTATAGTTCAGGGGTCACCAACACGATGCCCGCGGGCACCAGGTCGCTCGTGAAGACCGCATGAGTTGCCCGCAGGACTGTTCTAAAATTAGCTCAAATAGCGGCACTTGTCAGTGAGCTGCATCTATTTATTTTACAGTCAAACCTCGGTTTTCGAACGTCCTGGTTCAAGAACAAATCGGAATTCGAACAAACATTTTAGATTTTTTTGCTTCGGTTGTCGAACAAAATTCGGAGGTCGAACCTCGCGAGATGAGTCGGGAGGACCCGAGAAAACCCAACCGCGCGGCCCGGATGCCGACTGACTCCGTTGTTATTGTAGTTTCGTTACTTTGAGGTTTGTATTAACCCCTAATCATGCCTCCAAAGAAAGCAAGAGGGAGCAGTAAAGCCATCCTAAAACACAAAGACGCTCTTAAAGCAATGCAACAGTGAGCGCCCGGCGCTCTGCGGTTGCGCGATCGGACCAAATTAAGCTCCCAGCGCACTAAGGTCCACTTAATGTTTGGAAAGTATATCATGACTTTTAAAATATTTTCTAAATTTTAGCGACGGCTCTGTCACAATAATGCGACCAGCGCGGTCCAGTTGCGCGGTAGGCGACGCTACAGTTGCGCGTTCGGCGGTACGCTGCAGTTGCACGATCGGACAAATATGCGCAAATGGAAAAATGCTTTAAAAAGGCGTTTTTTTTTTTTTGTCTTAAAATTGATTAAAAAAAAGTTCCATTATTTGTAATGGGAAAAATAGATTCGGAATTCGACCGATTCGCTTCTCGAACCGCCTTTTGGAAAGGATTGTGGTCACAAACCAAGGTTTGACTGTATTTTTGCTATTCTTGTTAAAATCACACTTACATGTGAACTGGAAATGACAATAATAACACAGTGAATGTCATGCTGTCATGTGTCGTCCGGTTCATTTCCTGTTTTATTGTGTGATTTCCTCTCGTTCCAGTCAGTGTGTCCTTCCCCTGTGCGTCCGGTCACGTGATCCCCTGATTCCAAGTGTGTGCACCTGCGTCAATGACCAACTGTCTTCACCTGTGTTCCCCTCCTGTGTCCATATAACCCGCGTCCTTCCCCGTATCCAGTGCCAGTGCGTCTTGCCTTGTCAGAACACTAGCGATCACGAAACCCTCGAGTTCCACGTAGAAGCCTTGTTAGAGCAACCTTGATCACCGATGTTAACTTGGTTACATCGCTACCTTGTTTTTGTATTTCCCTCGGTTCGAGGCGCTTTGATTTCCCCTTTTTCTCCCTCGGTTCGAGGCACCTTTGTTTTCCCTTTTTTCCCTCCTAGTGAGGCGTTTTTTGTTCGACTGTCAGTGGCGACAATAAAAGCCTTTTTGGACATTGAACTCTCTGCATTCGAGTCCTCTCCCTGCTCTGCGCCTGACATTACGCACTGGCCAGACATGGACTCGGCAGAGACAGCGCAGCTGGTCGCCCAAGTACGCTCCCAGACTGCGCAACTGGGCCAACAGCAGAAGCAGGTAGACGCTCTGAGTGTGGGCGTTCAGGAACTGGTAAAGAACCAGGAAGGCTTCAGAGAGGCGGTGGCCACCCAGGTGGATTCGCTGAGTCGTCAGATGCAAGACGTCCTCGCTCTGCTGACCACGGGGCGAGCTGCGACGCCCTGTTCCACAGCGGCGCCCCCTGTGGACCACCCGGCGCCTGCGCCTCTGGCGAGGGGGATCAGACTGGCTTCCCCAGAACGATATGCAGGTGAACCCGGGCTGAGTCGAGCCTTTATAACGAATTGCGAGATGCAGTTCGAGCGAGCTCCCGGCGACTTCCCAACGGAACGCTCCCGGGTGGCATACACGATCTCCTATTTGGCGGGAAGAGCCCGGACGTGGGCGACCGCAGAATGGGCCAGGAATTCCGCTACCTGTCACTCGTTTTCCGGATTCATCGAGGCCCTGCGCATGGTGTTCGATCCAGTTCCCATGGACCGAGAGAAGGCACGAGAGCTGTCCCACATCACCCAGGGTCGAGAGACAGTCAGCGACTACGCGATCCGCTTCCGCACTCTGTCCGCGGAAAGCGGATGGAACTCGACGGCTCTGTACGATGCTTTTCTCCAGGGTCTTTCCGGGACCATCCAGGACCAACTCATTTCCCTTGATCTTCCTGTGGAGCTCGACGCTCTCATTGCGTTGGCCGTCCGAACTGACAACCGACTAAAGGAGTGGAGGAAGCAGCGCGCAAGCCGGGGTGCGATCGTTACTCCTTCCGCATCATTGGGCGGGCGGTCATCCCACGAGACGCACCACCAAAGATCGATCCCGGCCGGGCCACTCGAGGGGACGGAACCCAGGCAGCTCGGCCGGGCCAAATTGAGCGAAGAGGAAAGACAGCGTCGACGCCAGGAGGGCAGATGCTACTACTGCGGGGCGCTTGGTCATCTCCTCCTCTCCTGCCCGGAGCGGAGGGCGCGGAGGGTAAGCACCTTCTCCGTGGTCCGGCAGAAGAATAGGGTTCTACCCGTCGGGACGCTAACCTGCCAAGGCAAGGAACTCGAGCTCGGGGTGTTGATTGACTCAGGGGCCGACGAGAATCTGATCGACGGGGCTTTTGCTCGCAGCATAGGTGTAAAGACCGAACCCTTGAACACAACCATAAAGGCTAAAGCACTTAACGGACAAGCCCTTTTTGACATATCTTATATAACCGAACCCCTCTCATTGTCGTTTGGCACTCATCATGAACTAGTAAGACTGCATGTAGCCACCTCCCCCCTGAATCCGCTTATCCTCGGTTATCCGTGGCTAAAACACCACAACCCTGTAATAAACTGGGAGTCAGGGGAGATAAAGGGGTGGGCATCCCAGTGCCAAGTATCGTGTGTCAAACCAAAACCTTCGATCGAGTACACCTGCACTTCTCCCTCGGACCTTGCGTCTCCTGAACCAGATTTCAGAGCTCCAGATCTAAACCAAGTACCCAAATGCTACCATCAACTTGCGGAGGTATTTAGCAAAGCCAAGGCGAGCTCCTTACCACCCCACCGTCCCTACGACTGCGCCATAGACCTATTGCCCGGTGCTTCGATCCCCAAGGGTAGACTTTATTCCCTTTCGGGCCCCGAAAAGAAGGCCTTAACTGACTATATTGACGCGTCACTTAAAGCGGGTCTGATCAGGCCGTCATCATCGCCTGCAGGGGCCGGATTTTTCTTTGTGGGGAAGAAAGACGGAACCCTGCGCCCCTGCATAGATTACAGTCCCCTCAACCAGATCACTATAAAGAATCGGTACCCCCTCCTACTCATGTCGGCCGTGTTTGATCAGTTGCAGCAGGCTCGGGTATTCACCAAGTTAGATTTACGTAACGCGTATCACCTCGTGCGCATTCGGGAAGGTGATGAGTGGAAGACGGGCTTCAACACCCCCCGGGGACACTTTGAATACCGGGTAATGCCTCACCAATGCCCCCGCGGTCTTCCAAGCCATGATCAATGACGTTCTGAGTGATTTCTTAGACCACTTTGTTTTCGTCTACTTAGATGACATCTTAATTTATTCACCCGATTTGAAGACCCATGAGAGTCATGTTAAGTCGGTCCTGCAACGACTCCTGGACCATTGACTTTATGTCAAGGCCGAAAAGAGTGAGTTCCATGTAGAAACGATATCGTTCCTTGGCTTCATCATAGCCCCAGGAAAGGTCCAGATGGACCCAGCCAAAGTAAGCGCGGTGACCCAATGGCCGGTACCGGATAGCCGCAAAAGAGTGCAGCAATTTCTAGGATTTGCTAACTTTTATAGGCGATTCATACGAGGCTTCAGCGTCACCGCGGCTCCCCTGCATGCTCTCACCTCCCCGACAGTTCCGTTTCGCTGGACGGCGGAGGCTGAAGCCGCCTTCCAGGAGCTGAAGAGGCGGTTCACCACCGCTCCAATTCTTACCTTGCCTGACCCATCTCGTCAGTTCGTGGTGGAGGTTGATGCCTCCAGCCAGAGAATCGGCGCCGTCCTGTCTCAGAGATCCCAGGTCGACAACAAGCTTCATCCCTGCGCCTTTTTGTCCCGACGGCTGACCCCCGCGGAGCAGAACTATGACGTCGGAGATCGGGAATTGTTAGCGGTCAAAAAGGCTCTGGTAGAATGGAGACACTGGCTGGAGGGAGCCCAACACCCCTTTCTGGTTTGGACCGATCACAAGAACCTGCAATATATCAAGGAGGCCAAGCGATTGAACTCCCGCCAGGCTCGTTGGTCCCCCTTCTTTAACCGTTTCCATTTCACGTTGTCTTACAGACCGGGGGCCAAGAACACCAAACCTGATGCGCTGTCACGCGTCTACAGCCCAGACCCGGTGTCCACAGAGCCAGAGCCCATTCTCCCCCCTCACTGCGTGGTGGGAGCCGTAACCTGGCCCATAGAGGACTTAGTGAAGCGGGGAAACCACGATGATCCACCCTCTAGGGGTTGTCCCGAGAATAGACTGTTTGTTCCGCCCCAACTACGATCCCAAGTGATCCACTGGGCGCACACCTCCCGGCTCACGTGTCACCCGGGCGTGCGAAGAACCCTGCACGTCCTCCAACAAAGATTCTGGTGGCCCTCCATGGGGGCGGACGTCCGGGAGTATGTTGCAGCCTGTTCCATCTGTGCGCGAAGTAAGAACACTCCGGGCCGCCGGATGGGGTTGCTGCCGCCTCTCTCCATTCCCTCTCGACCATGGGCCGACATCTCTGTGGATTTTGTCACGGGACTGCCGGTGTCTAGCGGTAAGACAACGATACTCACCGTCGTGGATAGGTTCTCCAAGATGGCCCACTTCATTGCCCTGCCCAAATTACCTTCGGCCAAACATACGGCAGTAGTTGTCATGGACCACGTCTTCAGGATCCATGGATTTCCTAGGGACGTCGTGTCAGATAGGGGCCCCCAGTTCGTGTCCCGCTTTTGGAAGGCCTTCTGCAAGCTTATAGGGGCCACCGTGAGCCTCACTTCGGGCTACCACCCGGAAGCAAACGGCCAAGCCGAACGCATCAACCAACAGCTGGAAACGGGCCTCCGCTGTCTGGTAACCCAGAACCCCTTGTCATGGAGTCAAAACTTGACCTGGGTAGAGTACGCCCATAACTCCCTTCCCACCACGGCGACCGGGATGTCCCCCTTCATGTGCGTCTTTGGATACCAGCCCCCGCTCTTCCCCGCCAGCGAGCCGGAGGTGTCAGTTACCTCGGCACGCGCCGTGGTGAGACGCTGTCGGCGCATCTGGGCGGCGGCAAGGGCCATACTGGTCCGCCAGGGCGACAGGGTGAAGAGGATGGCTGACCGGAGACGTCGTCCGGCGCCTGTCTACCGGCCCGGCCAGCGGGTCTGGCTGTCCGCCCGGGACCTTCCCCTCCAGGTGGGCTCCAGGAAGCTGGCCCCCCGTTTTGTGGGGCCGTTCCCAATTTCCAAGGTCGTCGGTCCAGCGGCTGTGCGACTCCGTCTGCCTCGGTCCCTTGCGGTGCATCCCACCTTCCACGTCGGGAAGGTCAAGCCGGTGAGGGAGAGTGGGATGGTGCCGGCTCCCGCGGCACCTCCGCCTCCGCGGACGGTGGGGGGTGGGCCTGCCTACACAGTTAAGAAGTTGCTGGACGTGCGCCGGAAGGGACGTGGCTGGCAGTTCCTGGTAGACTGGGAGGGTTACGGGCCAGAGGAGCGACAATGGGTGCCGCGTAGTTATATCCTGGATCCCGGGCTACTAGATGACTTTTACGCGGCTCACCCCGATGCTCCGGGTCCGTCTGGGATCCGGCCCTAGAGGGGGGGGTTATGTCATGCTGTCATGTGTCGTCCGGTTCATTTCCTGTTTTATTGTGTGATTTCCTCTCGTTCCAGTCAGTGTGTCCTTCCCCTGTGCGTCCGGTCACGTGATCCCCTGATTCCAAGTGTGTGCACCTGCGTCAATGACCAACTGTCTTCACCTGTGTTCCCCTCCTGTGTCCATATAACCCGCGTCCTTCCCCGTATCCAGTGCCAGTGCGTCTTGCCTTGTCAGAACACTAGTGATCACGAAACCCTCGAGTTCCACGTAGAAGCCTTGTTAGAGCAACCTTGATCACCGATGTTAACTTGGTTACATCGCTACCTTGTTTTTGTATTTCCCTCGGTTCGAGGCGCTTTGATTTCCCCTTTTTCTCCCTCGGTTCGAGGCGCCTTTGTTTTCCCTTTTTTCCCTCCTAGTGAGGCGTTTTTTGTTCGACTGTCAGTGGCGACAATAAAAGCCTTTTTGGACATTGAACTCTCTGCATTCGAGTCCTCTCCCTGCTCTGCGCCTGACAGTGAAAGCCAAATTGAGCAAATTGGCTATTTCAGAAGTGTGTGTCAAACTGGTAGCCCTTTGCTTTAATCAGTACCCAGGAAGTAGCTCTCGGTTTAAGAAAGGTTGGTGACCCCTGCCCGAAACAGTCCTCATGTTCTCCAACAATAGCGGTTGCAGTTTGCATTATTTTATTGCAATGTTTTTCCTTATTCAGATTTGTTTCAAGCCTACAGTTACAGTTAGACTTCACTTTGATGGTTAATGCAGTTATTACAATTTTGTTGTTTTATCACAGTGAATTGGTTTATTTACATTTCAAAAACCAGAAGCCATTCATTTACAAATGTGAATGCACTTAAGTTTACATATTTAAATGTTCAGATATTAAGATGTGATAGACAGTTTTTGAATGATTTGAATGAGGCAAAATAACATGCTTTTTCTCTCGAATATATTGTTATAATCATTTGTTTCAGATGTAATAATTTTCTGTATAAAATTTAAATTTGGTGTTCATTGGGGTTCACCTCTGCCTTCGGGTGGGGGGACGGGTCCTGACTGTTCTTTGTGTCTATGCACCAAACAGCAGCTCAGAGTACCCACCCTTTTTGGAGTCCTTGGAAGAAGTGCTGGAAAGCGCTCCTTCTGGGGACTCTATCGTTCTACTAGGTGACTTCAATGCTCACGTGGGCATTGACAGTGAGACCTGGAAGGGCATGATTGGGAAGAACGGCCCCCCCGATCTGAACCCGAGCAGTCTTCTATTATTGGACCTGTGCTCAACACAGATTGTCAATAATGAACACCATTTTCAAACATAAGGGTGCCCATGTGTGCACTTGGCACCAGGACACCCTAGGCCGCAGTTCGATGATCAACTTTGTAGTCGTGTTATCGGATTTGCGGCCGCATGTTTTGGACATTTGGGTGAAAAGAGGGGCGGAGCTGTCAACTGATCACCATCTGGTGGTGGGTTGACTCCGATGGTGGGGGAAGATGCCGGTCCAACCTGGCAGGCCCAAACATACTGTGAGGGTCTGCTGGGAACGTCAGGCAGAATCCCTTCTCAGCAAGAGCTTCAACTCCCACCTCCGGTAGAGCTTTTCCCATGTCCCGGAGGAGGCGGGGGACATTGAGTCCGAGTGTAACGTGTTCCGTGCCTCCATTGTTAAGGCAGCCGACCGGAGCTGTGGCCGTAAGGTGGTTGGTGTTAGAGATTTGCTCACTCCAACTTATTTTGCAAGAACCAAACAGAAGACAAGCAAGTTCTTTTAGACACCTGCAGGTGGAGAGTCCATTCGTCGCTGTCTGAACAGCGATTATCGAATGAAGTCTAAAAGTCTCCTCCCTGCAAGGGCATATTTATTAGGAGGAACAGAGTGGGGGTGGGAGTGGACAGGTTTGGTGAACCCCTGGCCTCTGATAAGATCAGAGCAGGGGGTGTTTTACACTATTGTGGGAAACAGAACAACTTTGATTGCTTCCCCTGCAGCTGGTCAATCAAGCAGAGGAAGCAACCACTTCATCTTACTCTGCATTGTGAGGGCCAGACGTGATTGATTTAATCATTACATTGTGAGGGCAAGACATGATTGATTTAATCATTACAGTCTACATTCCAACATAATCATAGGATCAAACTAACCTGAAAACCCTAACATCTCCCTCCTGATTTATCATATGATTATGCCACCCCAAACAACAACGATAAGTAAGAAAAAACATATATATATGTATAAAAATAAAAACAACAAACAATGATAGCAACACTTTCCAGTGAAGATGAGGCATTACCTCAATACCCCAGATCAAACTTATTGTGTAAGCGAAAAACCTGCTGGCCAGATGTCATTAGCAGGAAAATTCTTACACGGCCCCGTTGCCACAGGCGACCAGAATGCTATCAATAAAAAAGAAAAAGAAAAACACAGAAACAGTACATCTGAGGGAAGAGCGCAAGGACAACTTTGTCTCCGACGGACCATACTTTATGGTCATCTGGAACGTTCGCACCCCAGACAGGGTCATGAGGGTCAAAGGTTGCAACTGCTCTGCGTCGAGTCCAGAAGAGTTGTGTGCTCCTGTCAGCTGATGATGTCATATCCTGTAGGTGTGGTCTGTCACCCACACTGGTGCACACACTCCTGTCCAGTTGGCGGGCAGCATCGGATAAACCACCTTGGATGTAACATGTGTAATTCACTCCAGCTGGTCTCTCTGTGTAGGCCACTTGTGGTATTGTTCGTCCTTTAACAGTCACATTGAGATTTGCCCAGAAGTGTTCATCATAGGCACCGTCTGCAAGTCCAGAGTGGGATGGGTCGGCATCACTGATTGTGACTGCTCGGCGTTGATATCCAACTCCTCCCATGGATGCCATACGTTTCGCTTCAGTGACATTCATTGCTCTGGCCTCCAAGCGAACTTGCGTGGAGGAAGGGGGGAGTTTCGAACACACATAGCACGCCTCCTGTGTGTGAGCTCTCACAGTGAACCTGAGGGTTGTCCACCTGTGAGGGGGAGAGATCAGGCGGCAGTAAATTTGCATTGGACACATCTTTCAGTTTGAGCGTCCTGATTAGATAATCTGCCCAGGACTGCTCTTCATCTGTTGCTTGCAACTCTCGTAGTCAATTGTAGTGCCCATTTAACTGGCAAACAGGAGGTTTTTTTTTGTTTTTGTTTTTTTTTTTGTTTGTTTTTTGTTTTTTTTGTTTTTTGAAACAAGCTCTACAAAAAAAATGTTTGTTTTGTTTTGAAAATATTTTGAATATGAATCAAATCCATATGTTGTATAAAGCTGACTGACCTGCCCCACTATCCCTCCTCTTGAGCCATGTGACGCGCACCATGGCTCAATATTGCAGCCCATTTGCATAGGTTCTTTAGTAGGGTAGGTCATTTATAGATGCCCTTCTCTAATCTTGCCCCTGTTTTGACAACTAGCTTAGCAAGTAAATGGATGGCCTCCCCGAATGGGGAGCGACTCAGCTAGCAAATGATTAGACATTTTCACTTTGTTGTAGTTTCTTTAGTTACTTTTCAATCGTTTTCTCATTGTTTATCACAAGAATCTTAGAAATTTGAATACAAATCAAAACGTATGTTTTATTTTACTCAATTGTATGATTTAGAGAATCCATATGAAGTAAAGTTTTGTAGTACTACATATGATTTCATCATCATTTAGTTTGACTTTCTTTCCAAAACGCTTCTTAATTTCTCAGTTCACACATCTTCTACATGTGTTACTGGTTCTCCATTTTTTTTCTAGTTAATTATCAATCCAAAAGTTACGTGTTTCTTTCTAACATTCAACCTGCTCAAAATCATTCTTTCATCAAAGTCGCTCTACTAATTTTCCATAGTAGTCGCCAACGACTTCAACCATTCAACCTTTCATTCAGGCAATCATTCATCAATGCTCATCATATGTATCTCACACAGTCTCCAAAAAGGAGTCTTCCTATCACATCGGTCCCAATTCATCCAAGCTCACCACACAACACTCATATATCGCTTTCAACTCAGGTTTCCTGGTAGAACAATCCACCGATTCAAAAAAAACTCAACTAAAACAAACAATTGGCAAATTAATCTGAATTTTTCTCTGTTTTTAAATTTGAAGAACTCAATCGCTCAGATTTAGCTTGCAATTAGAATTTTGCATAATCTTATAACACAACCAATCAATTATTCCTATTAAATGTAGCATTGCAAAATCTTAAATTCACAATTTAGCTTCTTCCAATTCCTGAAAGCATGTTCTGTCATTTTTTTTTTTTCTTCGAATTTCTCATGTGGGCTCGACACTTAACATGCACTAATGTGGATTAGTTTCTGCTTGCAAACAGATTTCTCTCTTTTTCCTCTCATTTTTATCTTTCAAAATCATTTCTGTTCTGCGGTGCAAATTGGATAGACCACAGTCTAGCAAAAAATCTTTTTTTTTTTTTTTTTTTATACTAAAACTTTAGCCAATGTTCATCATTTTAACATACGCACACACATGCACAGCTCTCGCACGCAAAAGGTAGTTCCCAGCACCAATGATTCGTCACAGGCTGGCCATTTCCTGTGGTCGATCATGAGCTGGTCCCTCCCATGCACACAAGGACAGCACATTCTAATTTTATTTATTTATCTTCTAGAAGCAAGTTGCATTTCTTTACCACTTGAACTCTCAACTTCCTTTCTACTCCATACTTTTTCTTCCACTTCGGCATATATTGCATACAATTAAGAAATCTACTTGCCATGAACTTCTCGTTTTAAAGAAGAGCAGAGCAAGAGATTTACCGTTTTTATTTCCCATATTAATTCTAGTAGTTCTAGGTTATACAATTTATTTTCTCAAAAATATTATTATTATTATTACTTATTTATTTCTTTGAGGATCCTCAATGCAGGTTTAAATTGACCTTTCAACAAATTACTAGCCTGTTTTTTTGCCATGGATCAACGCTAGAACTGCTTCTTAGTCAATTTATCCTACCAGTCACACACTCAATCACACTAACTCCAACGCTTTTTTAGGCCTCATGGCTCGGACAAACCAAAGCCGTATCTCATAGCTCGGATAAACCAAAGCCGTATCTCATAGCTCGGACAAACCAAAGCCGTATCTCATAGCTCGGACAAACCAAAGCCGTATCTCATAGCTCGGACAAACCAAAGCCGTATCTCATAGCTCGGACAAACCAAAGCCGTATCTCATAGCCCGGACAAACCAAAGCCGTATCTTTAGCGCTTTAACTTACTTCTCCCCTGGTTCGTTGCACCGCCGGATCCCGTCAATCCACCTCTGTCAGACGAAGGCAGACCTAAGATGCTGGCCCAGCGAAGAATTCTCTTCCCAGGACTTTCTTTTCCAGGTCCTCCTAATGGACGCTGGCTTGTCGACAATGCAGCACGTCCTCCTTCGCCGGTCAGATGGTGGGTATGAGGATCCCGGGTTTCGGCACCAAAATGTTAGAGATTTGCTCACTCCAACTTATTTTGCAAGAAGCAAACAGAAGACAAGCAAGTTCTTTTAGACACCTGCAGGTGGAGAGTCCATTCGTCGCTGTCTGAACAGCGATTATCGAATGAAGTCTAAAAGTCTCCTCCCTGCAAGGGCATATTTATTAGGAGGAACAGAGTGGGGGTGGGAGTGGACAGGTTTGGTGAACCCCTGGCCTCTGATAAGATCAGAGCAGGGGGTGTTTTACACTATTGTGGGAAACAGAACAACTTTGATTGCTTCCCCTGCAGCTGGTCAATCAAGCAGAGGAAGCAACCACTTCATCTTACTCTGCATTGTGAGGGCCAGACGTGATTGATTTAATCATTACATTGTGAGGGCAAGACATGATTGATTTAATCATTACAGTCTACATTCCAACATAATCATAGGATCAAACTAACCTGAAAACCCTAACAGTTGGTGCCTGTTGTGGCGGCAATCCCCAAACCCGCTGGTGGACACCGGCAGTAAGGGATGCCGTCAAGCTGAAGAAGGAGTCCTATCGGGCGATTTTGGCCTGCAGGACTCCAGAGGCAGCCGACAGGTACCAGATGGCCAAGCGGAACGTGGCTTCGGTGGTTGCTGAGGCAAAAACCCGGGCGTGGGAGGAGTTTGGTGAGGCCATGGAGAACGACTTCCGGACGGCTTCGGGGAAATTCTAGTCCACAATCCGGCGTCTCAGGAAGGGGAAGCAGTACACCATCAACACTGTTTACAGTGGAGATGGCGTGCTGCTGACCTCGACTCGGGACGTCGTGTGTCGGTGGGGAGAATACTTCGAAGACCTCTTCGAATCCACCGACACGCCTTCCATTGTGGAAGCAGGGTCTGGAGACTCTGAGGCGGACTCTCCAATCTCTGGGGTCGAAGTCACTGAGGTAGTTAAAAAACTCCTCGGGGGGAAGGCCCCATAGTGGATGAGATCCACCCGGAGTTTTTAAAGGCTCTGGATGTTGTGGGGCTGTCATGGCTGACACGCCTCTAAATAATTGCATGGACATCGGGGACTCTGGATTGGCAGACTGGGGTGGTGGTTCCCCTCTTTAAGAAGGGGGACCAGAGGGTGTGTTCCAATTACAGGGGAATCACACTCCTCAGCCTCCCTGGTAAGGTCTATTCAGGGGTGCTGGAGAGGAGGGTCGGTCGGAAGGTCGAACCTCGGATTCAGGAGGAGCAGTGTGGCTTTCATCCTGGCCGTGGAACAGTGAACCAGCTCTACACCCTCGGTAGGATCCTCGAGGAGGCATGGGAGTTCACTTAACCAGTCCACATGTGTTTTGTGGATTTAGAGAAGTCAATTGACCGTGTCCCTCGGGAAGTTCTGTGGAGGGTGCTTCGGGAGTACGGGGTGACGAGCCAACTGATAAGGGCGGTTCTGGCCCTGTATCACCGATGCCAGAGTTTGGTCCGCATTTCCGGCAGTAAGTCGGATTCGTTCCCAGTGAGGGTTGGACTCCGCCAAGATTGCCCTATGTCACTGATTCTGTTCATAACTTTTATGGACAGTATTTCTAGGCGCAGTCAAGGCATTGAGGTTGTCCGGTTTCGGGACCTCAGCATTGCGTCTCTGCTTTTTGCAGGCAACGTGGTGCTGTTGGCTTCTTCAAGCCATGATCTCTAGCTCTCACTGGAGCAGTTCTCAGCCGAATGTGAAGCGGTCGGGAGGAGGGTCAGCACCTCCAAATCTGAGGCCATGGTCCTCGGTCGGAAAAGGGTGGAATGCCCTCTCCGGATCGGGGATGGGATCCTGCCCCAAGTGGAGGAGTTCGAGTATCCTAGGGTCTTGTTGACGAGTGAGGGCAGGATGAAGCGCGAGATCGACAGGCGGATCTGTGCAGCGTCAGCAGTAATGCGGACTCTGTTCCGGTCTGTCGTGGTGAAGAGAGAGCTGAGCTAAAAGGCAAAGCTCTCAATTTACCGGTCAATCTACACTCCTACCCTCACCTGTGGTCACGAGCTATGGGTCGTGACCGAAAGAACGAGATCCCGGATACAAGCGCCCGAAATGAGTTTCCTCCGCAGGGTGTCCGGGCTCTCCCTTAGAGATAAGGTGAGAAGCTCGGTCATCCGAGAGAGACTCGGAGTAGAGCCGCTGCTCCTCCACGTTGAGAGGAGCCAGATGAGGTGGCTCGGGCATCTCATCAGGATGCTTCCTGGACGCCTCGCTGGGGTGGTGTTCTGGGCATGTCCCACCGGTAGGAGACCCCGTGGACGACCCAGGACGCGCTGGAGATACTATATCTCTCAGCTGGCCTGGGAACGCCTTGGGATCCCCCGGGATGAGCTGGATGAAGTGGCTGGGGAGAGGGAAGTCTGGGAGTCCCTCCTAAAGCTGCTGCCCCCGCCACCCGGCCCTGGATAAGCGGAAGAAAATGGATGGAAATTGTCCAGGATTTTGTTTTTTGACTGCCACCGCCAACTCCAGCACTGTCACCAACAGCCTCGCCCCCCTGCCGTTACGCTACTCCGGTTGCACCCGCCTCAAATGCTAAATATTTCCATACAATACTCTTTGAGCGACCTGGCTTCTCAACAAGGTGGCGTGTTGGACTTCCACTCTCACTTGCTGAAGCCATTGTTATGAAAGACAATTTTTTTTGCGCATTAGTACTGAATTGGTACCAAAATTATCAGTTCTTATGACAACATTACTCATGACTGTTCCGCTGTTAAGTAGTCTTGCAGAGTCTTTGGTCCACCTTCAAGATCTCATGGCAGCAAAATAGAGGAAAAACGTTGTTTTGAGCCATGATTTTTCAGTTTGCTTCTTCACTATTGTGGCGTACAAAGGTTTATCATGGACAAAGACAGCAGACACCATTACTAAAACATTCAAGAGAGACACAACTCTTTGTGACCACGCATGCAATGCATTATGTAGGGTTTTCCCTGCCAAACATTGCTCAACCATCTTTCTCTCACTTAACACAACATTTGTTGAAATGGAGAAATATTTATAAGGGTCTTTTTAACTAGAAAGCAAGTCAGTAGAACACAACTCTCCTGAGGGAACGATGATCTCTCTGATCAGCCAGTGGCTATTCTCCACTGAATTACTCCCTGGGCAGGACAAACCCCACACATTTTATCTCGGCTATACAGTTTTTTTAAATTAATATGCTCCAAGATAATTTAAAAGAGCCCCTTTAATTGCAATTGCAATTAATCTTGATATACACAATATAACTCTTATTCAAAAATTAAAGGAACACTTTGAAAATACGTCAGATTTCAATGGTGAGAACAAAAATGTTGGATATCTATACTGATATGGACAGTTTAATGTCTCAGGAACAAAAAGATGCCACATCTTTTGATGGAAATAAACGTTTTCAGCCTACAGAGGGCTCAGTATATAGACACCCCAAAAATCTAAGTGAAAAAATGCAGGCTCATCCATTTTGCCTAAATTGAATTTCTGCAACTCAAAATTATTTTCAATATCTTGTGTGGCCCCCACATGCTTGTGTGCATGCTTGACAACGTCGCAGCATGCTCCTAATGAGACGACGAATGGTGTCTTGTGGGATGTCCTCCCAGATCTGTCTAAGGGCATCAGTGAGCTCCTGTAAAGTCTGAGGAGAAACCTGGCGCCGTCTGATGGACTGAAACATTATGTCCCAGAGGTGTTCTATCGGGTTTAGATCAGGTGATCGTGAGGGCCATTCAATTGTGTCAATTCCTTCATCCTCCACATACTGTCTGCATACTCCTGCCACATGAGGCCGGGCATTGTCGTGGATCAGGAGGAACCCAGGACCTACTGCATCAGCGTAGGGTCTGACCATGGGTGCAAGGATTTCATCCTGATACCTAATGGCAGTCAGACTGCCGTTCTCTAGCCTGTAGAGGTCTGTTCGTCCTTCCATCGAAATGCCTCCCTCGACCATCACTGACCCACCATCGAACCGGTCATGCTGAATGATGTTGCAGGCAGTATAGCGCTCTGCTTGGCTTCTCCAGACCCTTTCACGTCTATCATAGGTGCTCAGGGTAATCCCGCTCTCATCTGTGAAAAGCACAGGGCGCCAGTGGCGGACTTGCCAATTCTGGTGTTCTATGGCAAATGCCAATTGAGGTCCACGGTGCTGAGCAGTGAGCACAGGGTACACTACAGGACGTCGTGCCCTGATGCCACCCTCGTGAAGTCTGTTTCAGACTGTTTGGACAGAGACATTCACACCAGTAGCCTGCTGGAGGTCATTCTGTAGGGCTCGGGCAGTGCTCAACCTGTTTCTCCTTGCACAAAGCAGCAGATATCGGTCCTGCTGATGGAATGAGGACCGTCTCCGGCCCTGTCCAGCTCTCCTAGAGTAACTGCCTGCCTCCTGGAATCTCTTCCATGCTCTGGAGATTGTACTGGGAGACACATCAAATATTCTTGCAACAGCACGCATGGATGTGCCATCCTGGAGGAGTTGGACAAACTGCTCAACTTCAGGAGGGTTAAGAAATCGCCTCATGCTCCCAGTCATGATAATGACTCTAGCTAAAGCCAACACGCTGAAAACCAGTTTAAAAAGACCAAGAGGGAGGAACTTGAAACGGCCTCCACCTGCAAAAGCAGTCCTGTTTTGGGGACCATCTCGTTGTTGCCCCTCTAGTGCACCTGTTGTTAATTCCATCAACACCAATGCAGCTGAAACTGATTAACAACTCCCTCTGCCGCGTACCTGACCAAAACCTTATCAGAAAAGTGTAATTGAATTCATGCCATACCGTGATAAAAAAAACGATTCCTTTATTTTTTTGAGCAGTGTATATATACTATATATATATATATATATATATATATATATATATATATATATATATATATATATATATATATATATATATTACTGAAACTGTTGACAATTCTGACGTGAATGCGCATTTTGCTACTTCTGCAAATGTTCGTAAATGTTTGCCTCTCAATGAGATGGGGACTTTAGGCCCAGATGGGATCTGCACAATGTTCCTCAAAAACCATGTTTCTGTCCCCATGCAATATCTCACAGAACTCTTCTATCTATTGCAACAAACACTTGAAATACTGGTTATCTGGAAACATGTGTATAATTCCACTGCCCAAACCTGGGAAGCCTATCAGTCAACGCAAATCATTTTGACCAATCAGCCTTCTTTCGCCTGTTGAGAAAACTCGTGACATTTTATTACTTCTGGCACTGATGGAAAACCTTTCAACCATCAACATGGTTTCAAAAAGCACCACAGTAAGACATCAGCGATCTATGCTGGAACCAACCAGATCAGCTCAAGAAAACTGCAGATATGATTGTTTTTTACCAGAGACCTGACCAACTATGATGTAATTTTCAGTTGACAGGTGGTAAAATGGCAGTCCACTGAGATGGATAAAAATTGGTTAATTTTGCTGCTTAATTTGTATTCCACAAACACAATATTAATCAGAATGCTGTGTTTAGACACGTGGTGGCACATAAAACATATTATTGTAAAGCGAATTTTTGGGTTAACTTCGCCTTTAATCAGGAATAAAAAGGCTCATTGGACCATTGCCATTTCCCTCAAAAGCTTTTGACACTAAGCCATTCAAATCTACTCAGACTAAGACTTATCACTCACCCATAAATGCTGAGGATTTTGATTGTTGATTTTGATTTTTTACTCTTGGCAGGTCAGGCATATTTTGGGGTTTTTCTATGAATAAAGCGTTATCAACCAGTTTCTACCTGCCTTCATCCCTGCCTTTTGGTGTCCTACGTCACACTGCAGCTGAGGATGGCATTGTTGGATGTCAACAAAATATTACCTTGGATGACTACCCTCTATGGAGAGAGATCTGTGTTATTCACTAGGGGTGCAACGGTACATATAACCCACGATAAGGTCTGTGCCTCCATTTTTGCGCCACGGTTTTTGGTTCAGTTTCAGGACACCTTTTTGTGCGCACAGAAAACACCTTTTTCCATGGAAATATTGCTTTATTTTGCTTTTCAGCAGCATTTTCTTTTAAATCTGGGATTAATTTAATCATTGATTTAGACTCTTTCTAAGGAAAATGCTAAATTTGCATCCATACCGTAGCTGATTAAGTTAACTTGTAACGAGGGTCTCGTGTTAACTAGTGTTAACTAGTGTTAACTAGTATTAAACCAGAATTCTGAGTTCATTTAGTAGTAATTATCTTTACTACATGAAGCAAAGGGAAAAGATAAAAACTTATAATTGATTCTCTTGTTTTGCATTTTAATTTCATGAAACCAAGACTGTGATTGATTTCAGAAACGATGACTTCTCTGTGTTGCAACTCTCTCCCGATTCTGTAAATGTGAGAAGTACTTTGTGTTGCCAGCTGTGTACAGTAAAATAAATGAAAGACATGAGCAAGTCCCTGGTCTTTCCTGAATTTGGGAGCAGAAAAAGTCCAAAATAGTAGATAGACCTTTGCAAAAAGCAAATGATATCCTTATCTTACGACTCAACATTTACAAGCATTATTTCTGTACAAGAAGCCCAAAGTAACTGGTCTACCGGCAAGCATGGCTACCCTTCTACTCACCTACAGTTACAACAGTGCAAGAGCGTGAGTGCCAGTCCAACCACAACAGCGATTGGGCATGACCTCGCGGAGGGGGCGGTTTTACCAGCGCAGATAGGCACATACACATAAATGGTGGGCTGTAAATGCATCCGTGTGAAATGAAGTACCGAAATCCTTCGGTACATTAGGGCAGTGTTTCCCAACCTTTTTTGAACGAATCGTTCACTCACGAGCCAACACTAACAGCAACACACACATAAATTAAGTATGTGCCGATGCCACAACATGAAATCTCAAAATTCTCCGATTTGCCACGCATGCACGATTAGCCTTGCGGAAACTGACCTGTGGTTTGGTAATCCTGTTACAATTCGCTCGGTATTTAATGTTGGACAATTTCCCACGGAACATCTCTCACGTGACACCGGTGTGCCGCGGCACACTAGTTGGGAAACACTGCATTAGGGCATATTGTGAGAGGACAGAATGGTTCAATATTTTGCTGTGTACCGCGTACCGTACATATATTGAGGTTTTCATACTGTTGCGTGTAGTTTGAGATGTCCGTTGTTGAGCAAGCAAAACAAAGATGTGGAATAACAGTTGGTTCTTTATTAGTAAGATCTTGGGTTGTTTAATGGTGGCCAGTACACGAGGCATGGCAGCAGATGTGTGTGTGTGTGTGTGTGTGTGTGCGTGTGTGTGTGTGTGTATGTGTGTGTGTCTGCGTGCGTGCGTGTGTGTGTGTGCGTGTGTGCGTGCGTGCGTGTGCGCGCGTGTGCGTGTGCGTGTGCGTGTGTGTGTGTGGTTCTGCAACAGACAGAAATACAGCACATAAGTCAACGTTCAACTTCTGATGTCACACAACACTAGTAGATGGCATACATTACATAAGTAACTGCGCGTAACGGTTCTGCTACACTAAACAACCCTTAAATGAGATACTCTCTGCAACACACCAAACATAAGTCATCGAGACAACAAAATACATTTGCTGGCGACCGTTAGACGCTGTGCCGCTGTGTAACGGCGACTCGTACGATACGAGGCAAACTTAAAGGAGCGCGCCGGAGCTGTCAATCAAACCGCGATCGGACAAACGGCACAACAGTGGACAGTAGTAACAATGAAATGGATATACTCACTTTGTGTCAAAGACGCACACGATCACAGCAACATACTCAGTCGATACCAGCAACCTTTAACTTACCGCTGTGCACAAGTGAATGGGTATAATGTCTAGACCCCGAATGTAAGACGACCCCACTTTTTCAGTGTTATTTCAATGCAAAAAACATTGTCTTATATTCGGGCCAATACGGTATTTATATTAATTTTACATTATTTTCTCTATGTCGTTTATACTATTAATATAGTATCTACATGTGTGAAACTATTATTTAATCTTCTAATGATAACATATACACTTATATGGTTTAATATACATTTATTGATACACAAAAAAATGTATGTTAAAAATTAGAGAGTGACACTACTTCGCGGATTTTCACCTATCGCGGGTAGTCTTGAAACCAATTATCCGTGAGAAACAAGGGATTACTGTATAGTTTAATATTATTTATTATTAGTCTTGCTTGCTTTCATAGATGTGTGACTGTAAGTGAACACCTGTCAATCACTGATTTAGACTACAAAAGGCACAGAAAGAAAATCATTCGTCCACTTAATTAGATTAGATTACATCTAACATTAGATATTAATTTACAGTTAATGCTGAATTTTATTTTGTGTGCAGCATAGAGTTTCTTGTGCATAGAGACTGCGTGAGCAGTGCGCAATTGCGCAGCTCCGCAGCTTAGAAGGAACAGTCCCTACCACTGATCCACGCAGTACTTTTCATTTTGCAAAGCTGGGGTAAATACTAGGGGTGTAACGATATGTTTTTTGACCGATACAATATGCATTGATATAAGGCCCGACAATTTGACATATACGTACAGATACATATATCGCTCTCTTATAATCTGATAAAGGCAATTTCAACACGATATTTCAATATAGTAGCAATGGCTTTGGTATGGCAATGGTAAATAAACTCCAAAAAAACAACATACCTTATTTCATTGAATTTCATTTTTAAACCAATTCAGCTTTGCTGATGCCTAATGTAAAAAAACCTAAAGTTTAGAGGTAGATGTTCGTTAGTACCATTGTATTATCGATCCATCCATCCATCCATCCATCCATCCATCCATCCATCCATCCATCCATCCATCCATCCATCCATCCATCCATCCATCCATCCATCCATCCATCCATCCATCCATCCATCCATTTTCTATACCGTTTGTCCCCACGGGGGTCGAGGGCGTGCTGGAGCCTATCCCAGCAGTCATCGGGCAATAGGCGGGGGACATCCTAAACCGGTTGCCAGCCGATTGCAGGCCACACAGAGACAAACAACCACGTCAGTGCCTCCCCAGTGATGAACATCACCGCACGTCACTGGGCCTCGCCAAAGCTTACCTCTCTGAGCTTCTCCCACAACCTTTTTACTAACAAGCGTATAAGTGTATTAGATATCACAAAAATCATGAAAAATCCATAGATACGCTGCACCGTACTACAAGTCACAGGCTTCAAAGCTTGTGCAAAAAGTAGCGGCTTATAGTCCGGAAAATACAGTATTAATTTGTGTTTCAATTGACTGTTTTCACTGTCTTTGTGTTTGTCCTACTGCTACATATGAAGTACTTTGTTACAAATGCAGCTGTTTTAAAATCCATCCGTCTGTCAGTTTGTCCGTGAGTCCGTCTGCCCTCCATCTGTCCCTCCATCCGTCCGTCCATCCGTCCGTCCGTCCGTCCGTCCATCCATCCATCCATCCATCCATCCATCCATCCATCCATCCATCCATCCATCCATCCATCCATCCATCCATCTGTTAGGGTTTTCCAGGTTTTCTTTATCGTAGGATTATGTTGGAATGTAGACTATAATGATTAACCAATCTTGTCTTGCTCTCACAACGTAGTAAAGTGGTTGCTTCCTCTGCTTGAGTGACCAGCTGCAGAGGAAGCAATCAAAGTTGTTCTGTTTCCCACAACATCGTAATACACCCCCTGCTCTGATCTTACCAGAGGCCGGGGGTTCACCAAACCTGTCCACTCTCACCCCCACTCTGGTCCTCCTAATAAATATGCCCTTGCAGGAAGGAGACTTTTCAGACTTCATTCGATAATCGCTGTTCAGACAGCGACGAATGGACTCTCCACCTGCAGGTGTCTAAAAGAACTTGCTTGTCTCCTGTTTGGTTCTTGCAAAATAAGTTGGAGTGAGCAAATCTCTAACATTTTGGTGCCGAAACCCGGGATCCTCATACCCACCATCTGACCGGCGAAGGAGGACGTGCTGCATTGTCGACAAGCCAGCGTCCATTAGGAGGACTTGGAAAAGAAAGTCCTGGGAAGAGAATTCTTCGCTAGGCCAGCATCTTAGGTCTGCCTTCGTCTGACAGAGGTGGATTGACGGGATCCGGCGGTGCAACGAACCAGGGGACAAGTAAGTTAAAGCGCTAAAGATACGGCTTTGGTTTGTCCGAGCTATGAGATACGGCTTTGGTTTGTCCGAGCTATGAGATACGGCTTTGGTTTGTCCGAGCTATGAGATACGGCTTTGGTTTATCCGAGCTATGAGATACGGCTTTGGTTTATCCGAGCCATGAGATACGGCTTTGGTTTGTCCGAGCTATGAGATACGGCTTTGGTTTGTCCGAGCCATGAGGCCTAAAAAAAAAAGCGCTGGAGTTAGTGTGATTGAGTGTGTGACTGGTAGGATAAATTGACTAAAAAGCAGTTCTAGCGTTGATCCACGGCAATAATACAGGCTAGTAATTTGTTGAAAGGTCAATTTAAACCTGCATTGAGGATCCTCAAAGAAATAAATAAGTAATAATAGTAATAATAATAATAATAATAATATTTTTGAGACAGAGATTGTAAAACCTAAAACTACTAGAATTAAGATGGGAAATAAAAACGGTAAATCTCTACCTCTTGACGGAGATGAGAAGTACATGGCGAGTAGATTGCTTAATTGTATGCAATATATGCCGAAGTGGAAGAAAAAGTATGGAGTAGAAGGGAAGTTGAGAGTTGAAGATAGTAGTTGATGTTTTAGAAGAGAGTGTGGATAGAAAGAAAAATGGACTGAAAAAGAAAAGAAAAGAGAGTGAATTGGATTGTGCTAAAATGTGGTTGAAAGCTTCACAAGAAAGAAGAGAACAAATCCAAAAGACAAAAGATAGAAAGTTGAAAAGTGATGAGGCCGCCATTCAATTGAGATTTGAAAAAGAATTCAGGGTGCATAGTGGCATCCCATTCAATGATACAGCTGAGAGTGCTTATCAACAACAGCTTAAAAATGCGCTCCTCACTAATTTCCGCCCTGAAATAGGCAACTGGGTGAGGAAACATTTGGTGGAAGTGGATGTTGCAAGTGTGACAACAACTATGCAATGGGCCAGACATGCTGAAAAAGTGATCAAAAAAGGCAAAAGTTCTGATGTATTTCATCTAGATAATGATGATGATGAACTAGATGAAGATACAACAGTCTTCTTCCAAGGGTCCCAGCAAGGCGGAGGAAGAGGTAGAGGCCAACAAGGTCGCAGGCCGCCATATAATTCAAAACCCCCACGAGATTCTGACAACTGTTGGAACTGTGGGAGACGAGGACACTTCGCACGAGAGTGTCGTTTTGCAAAACAATATCAATCAAAGGGTGGAGGAAGGAGCAGAGGAAAAGCCTCATTTTTAGCATGACAAGCTTCCTCCTCTTTGACCGCTTATGCTCATACAGAGAAAGAAAGAATAGATGCCCATATGACAGCAAAACATGTCATTGTCAGATTATTAGATTTTTTTTTTTTAGATTATTAGAAGTCCTGTCCATCCAAGAAGTATGACAATGCTGTTTGTATGCCCAAATTACAAATGACTAGAGCTCAAATTGTGTTACACTGAAGTTAAAATATGCAAATCAAGTGGTAAAGGAATGCAACTTGCTTCTAGAAGATAAATAAATAAAATTAGAATGTGCTGTCCTCGTGTGCATGGGAGGGACCAGCTCATGATCGACCACAGGAAATGGCCAGCCTGTGACGAATCATTGGTGCTGGAAACTACCTTTTGCATGCGAGAGCTGTGCATGTGTGTGCGTATATGTTAAAATGATGAACATTGGCTAAAGTTTTAGTATAAAAAAAAAAATTTGCTAGACTGTGGTCTATCTAATTTGCACCGCAGAACAGAAATGATTTTGAAAGATAAAAATGAGAGGAAAAAGAGAGAAATCTGTTTGCAAGCAGAAACTAATCCACACTAGTGCATGTTAAGTGTCGAGCCCACATGAGAAATTCGAAGAAAAAAAATGACAGAACATGCTTTCAGGAATTGGAAGAAGCTAAATTGTGAATTTAAGATTTTGCAATGCTACATTTAATATGAGTAATTGATTGGTTGTGTTATAAGATTATACAAAATTCTAAATGCAAGCTAAATCTGAGAGGTTGAGTTCTTCAAATTTAAAAACAAAGAAAAAAATTCAGATTAATTTCCCAATGGTTTGTTTTAGTTAAGTTTTTTTGAATTGTTGGATTGTTCTACCAGGAAACCTGAGTTGAAAATGATATATGAATGTTGTGTGGTGAGCTTGGATGAATTGGGACCAATGTGATAGAAAGACTCCTTTTTGGAGACTGCGTGTGAGATGCAAATGAACATTGATGAATGATAGCCTGAATGAAAAGAAATTACAGGTTGAATGGTTGAAGTTGTTGGCGACTACTATAGAAAATTAGTAGAGCGACTTTGATGAAAGAGTGATTTTGAGCAGGTTGAATGTTAGAAAGAAACACGTAGCTTTTGGATTGATAATTAACTAGAGAAAAAAAACTGGAGAACCAGTAACACATGTAGAAGATGTGTGAACTGAGAAATTGAGAAGCGTTTTGGAAAGAAAGTCAAATTAAATGATGATGGAATCGTATGTAGTAAAGAACACATTCTCCCAAAAAGTTTGTCAAGGTGTGAGGCATGGGCATTGCCAAGCCTCAAAAGGGGGGGAGTGAGTAGGACAGATAGTGGAAGATAGTAATAATACAACACTTTATGACAATGAATTTTCGAATACATTTGGTGTTATATTGTGGTAAATTTTTTGTTCTTGTGTAGATAGGTTAGCAACACGAGAGATTTAGAGGTTCAAAAGAAAGACAGTTAAAAGAAAACATTTTTGATTTGGACAATTGCAGGCTAACAGGAACATGAGAACGATAAGAACTACGAGGTGGGATCCAATTTCATTGGGGAGATTGAGAATTCACAGCACCATACTCTAAGTCACATTTTTGAGCAAGCATGACAATAACATGTGATAGGTCAAGACATACAGATCAGGGCTTGATGTGGAAAGCAGACCTCGATGAGTTGATTTTCAATAATGATACTGAAGACAACATACTGTCCGATTAAATTGGAACTATAGATAAAATGTAGCTCAAAAATAGGATGAGTTGCAGGATTTACGATATAAAAACGAGACCGCTGTTATTAGGAGAATTTGAAGTTTGGTAAATAAATGTTACCAGCAAATTGATGGAAGCAGCTACATTTGGAAATAGTCTTACAAGTTTTTATGTCCCAGCCTGTCATTCTCAGTGTCAGAGTCCCTGAAACCCAATCCGAGAGTTCGCCTGCAGCCGTGAACAACCACAAAATGGTGCCTGGCTCTGAAGCACCTTTGACCTTTGGCGAAGGACAAGAAAAGACTGCTGTTGTGCTTGGAGGAGGACAAGTACACTCCGGAGGAAATACAACATCCTCGGGGACGAGAAAAGACAGTGAAAAGCGGAGGAACTCACAATGATGAAAATTGACTCATTTGAACAATGGACTCATTCAAGAGTGATGGATGGGGTCGCTCTGAAGCAACAACAAAAGAACACCAACTTGATAGGGTGAAGTGCGGCAAAAAGATATGGACTTGGAGTGTCTGACAACCAAATCGCACTCCTTGCTACGGCGTTCCCAAATTTGGTGGAGCTTGGTTCAAAGTGGAAGGGAGGTTCATTGTTTGACAGTTTGACAGAACTGAGGAGATTTGATAAATAAATAATTAAAAATTTGAAAAATACGTAGGGCTACAGATTATAATCAGAGATTGAACGGATTTGGATAAAACAAATAGGCCAAAACGGTAGGAAACAAGAGCAAGATCTGATATTTTGGCTCATCAAGCTTAAGACGTAGAGGTCGAGTTATATAAATTTTAGAACAGGACATTTGGCAGTCAGGACGAAGCTAGGTTGCTCAATGTACCTACTCAATACAATAGTAAGTTTTTTGCACCACAGTGGAGGTTGGATGGTCAGAAAGTTAGGTACGTTCAATTTTTGACATTCACACAATCATGCATAGGAGTCACACGGCGACAGTTAACAAGACAATGACTGCAATAGGGGCCACCTACGACTGCACCGACATGAAAAAGTAGAAGCGAGAGAGCAGAGTATAGGATTATATGCTAAAACGTCTGCTATACAGTTACCAATAGGAGATTCTATCAAGAGAAGCTACATGAGAGATGGATTAGAATCTCTTTGTCTGCGTGGGTGCGTGTGTGTGTGTGTGTGTGTGTGTGTGTGTGTGTGTGTGTGTGTGTGTGTGTGTGTGTGTGTGTGTGTGTGTGTGTGTGTGTGTGTGTGTGTGTGTGTGTGTGTGTGTGTGTGTGTGTGTGTTCACACCCTGTGTGGGTGCGAGCGTGTGAGGAGAAAGAAGGCATGGGTAAGACAATCTCTTTTAAACCAGGAGGCAATAAATGGGAACGCCCCTGTCATAAATAGTCTTTGGTTAAAGGGAATCATTAGGAAGTGTTCAAACTCTTCCCGCAAACATTCCTATTTGCCAGTTAAATGGGCACTACAATTGACTACGAGAGTTGCAAACAACAGATGAAGAGCAGTCCTTGGCAGATTATATGATCGGGACGCTCAAACTGTGTCAAAGACAAATTTACTGCCGCTTGATCTTTCCTCCTCACAGGTCGACAACCCCATCAATCCAGGAGACTGGGTCTACATCGAGGTCATCAAAAGAAGGAACTGGGCCAGCCACGACGGGAGGGACCATTCCAAGTCTTGCTGACTACACATGTTGCATCCAAGGTTGCAGGACCCACAAATGCATTAACGACGACTGCTCTCCAGGAGGAAACTGGATGGGAGCTTTGGACATCACCGCTGTGTGCCAGGATGAGAGAGCCGTTTTCAAGGTGTAAGGGCTCTACTACCAACATGGCTGCACCATCGGACGGGACCTACTTCATCCAGAAGTTCAGAGGCACTGCCTCACCTGCATCCTATGAGTGCACGTGCCTGTTCAGTACGGATCATGGTTTTGTGGTCACAGGAGTTGTCCGATGCTGCCTGCCAACTGGACACGAGTGTGTGCGCCGGTGTGTGTGACAGACCTCACCTACAGACTAGAACATCATCAGCTGACGAAAACACGGGCACATATACAACTTCTTAGACGTGACAGTTGTGATAATGATAATGAGACGTGGATTGCGTAGATGCTGTTCTGTTGAGCATGTATTACGGAAACTTGTTGATTTGACCATCGAAAATGCTTCACAAGTGATGGATACAATGATGTACTGTTTCTGTGTTTTTCTTTTTATTTTTTATTGATAGCATTCTGGTCGCCTGTGGCAACGGGGCCGTGTAAGAATTTTCCTGCTAATGACATCTGGCCAGTAGGTTTTTCGCTTACACAATAAGTTTGATCTGGGGTGTTGAGGTAATGCCTCATCTTCACTGGAAAGTATTGCTATCATTGTTTGTTGTTTTTATTTTTACTATTCTTCTGTCTTCATTATACATATATATATGTTTTTTTTCTTACTTGTCTTTGTTGTTTGGGGTGACATAATCATATGATAAAACAGGAGGGAGATGTTAGGGTTTTCCAGGTTTTCTTTATCGTAGGATTATGTTGGAATGTAGACTATAATGATTAACCAATCTTGTCTTGCTCTCACAACGTAGTAAAGTAAAGTGGTTGCTTCCTCTGCTTGAGTGACCAGCTGCAGAGGAAGCAATCAAAGTTGTTCTGTTTCCCACAACATCGTAAAACACCCCCTGCTCTGATCTTACCAGAGGCCGGGGGTTCACCAAACCTGTCCACTCTCACCCCCACTCTGGTCCTCCTAATAAATATGCCCTTGCAGGAAGGAGACTTTTCAGACTTCATTCGATAATCGCTGTTCAGACAGCGACGAATGGACTCTCCACCTGCAGGTGTCTAAAAGAACTTGCTTGTCTCCTGTTTGGTTCTTGCAAAATAAGTTGGAGTGAGCAAATCTCTAACACATCCATCCATCCATCCATCCATCCATCCATCCATCCATCCATCCATCCATCCATCCATCCATCCATCCATCCATCCATCCATCCATCCATCCATCCATCCATCCATCCATCCATCCATCTTCCGTTTATCCGGGGTCGGGTCGCGGGTGCAACAGCTTTAGGAGGGACTCCCAGACTTCCCTCTCCCCAGCCACTTCGTCCAGTTCATCCCAGGGGAGCTCATGGCATTCCCAGGCCAGCTGAGAGACATGGATCCTCCCGCCTTTGGCCACCGCCCATCTTTCTTTGCATCTTTGGCCTCTCCCACCGGTGGTGAGCCCATGGGAAGGGGAACCCACATTCCCGGGCCCGGCCGCCTTACGCTCGCCTTCGAGCCCCAACTTTAGGCCTGGCTCCAGATTATGTCGCGTCAGTGTGTGGCCAGCATTGATGTAAACAAGTCCAGCTGTCATCGAGTTGGAGTATGTGCTGCCATCCATGCAATGTCTTTTTCGTGCGCCTCCTAGTTCATTTTAACAATTATTTTTAATCGTAGAGCTTATGACTGGGTACGTCCGGTGTTGTGCCAAAGTAGGTACCCCCGTGATCATCCCCTGCTGCAGGAGCATACACGCAATGAGTGAAAGGCGAAAGCCGTTGCTGTGCGTTAGACAGCATGTTTTCAATAAAAACATGAAGAATACACTTTTGTGTTTGTCAATTTCCATCTTTAGAAGCTAGGTTCCTTTTATTTTATTTTAGTTTTTTAAGTTCTCACTCACATTATGTGCAAGGTGAGCACAGCAGAGTAAGCACAGCTGGTTGAAAACAAGTGGTCAACTGTAAACTGGTTGACATCGCTAGGAGTCGGGCAGAAAAGCACAACAGCTGAGTTGAGAATAATCAGTGACAAAGCCTGTGTAGTCAAGTCATTTACTTATATAGCCCTAAATCACAGACAAGTCTCAAAGGGCTTCACATGTACAAAAATTGACAATTATTCTCAACATCCCCTGATCATAAATTCCCAGGAGGGCAAGGAAAACCCCCAAAAAACTCTACTGGGGAAAATGAGAAACCTTGAGAAGAGACCACACATGGGAGGATCCCCCTTCCATGATGACCATGCTGCAATGGATGCAGAGAGGGCACATAGAACACATAATGTAGAACAATCCAAAGAAAAAGTGGATGTCCATATTCAAGGCAGGACAGAGAACACAAACTCCAGCCGAATCGGCCAACACAGGTTAATTAAAGGCCATAGCATAAAAATGTGTCTTTCGTCGTCTTAAATGTTTCTACTGAGGTAGCAGTTCTGATATCTATCGGTAGGGCATTCTAAAGGTCTGGAGGCCGAGTGTGCAGGCATCTATGCGTTTTGGGTTGACTGAACAACAAAGTACAGCCCTTCTCTGGTTAGGCAGGTGGCCTCAGCTTTGGTACTCAGATGGACGGAACCTGAGACTATGTACATTGTCCACAAACTAAAATATAAAAATATTTAGATGAATTTATTTCTTTTTAAATGCAGCACATTTCTCATTGTAAGATTAACATTACTTCTACACGCTTCTAATGTATTTAGTGTATGAGAGACAGTAGTTCTACCTTAAAAACATATAAAATATTTACGAGGTTTGAATGTTATGCTGTGTTTGTTCTCTCATGTTTAAGAACGAAGACGAGAGAACATGGAAAATGTATGTGAAAAGGGAAACAGAGGAAAGGACAAACGAAGAATTGGGTGAGGTGTCTCCTTAGATGCCTAAGTGGTTTAGCAGCTGATTTAAGAGCCTCGAAGAATGACCAATCATCCCTCAACAATCCAGTGGATTAGAAACAAAGATTGTCCCAAGATGTAGGTTAAGATATATTATAATGAAATGAGTTAATGAGAGTCTGAAAAAAATGTTTTAATGATTATATTAATACAGCAAATATAACTTGAAAAGCAACATGCACCTGTCAAAATGCGCCAAGAACAAAAAATTACAACCACTAAATACAGTATTATTTAGGGTAATCTGAATTTAGAGTGTTTTAAAGGGGATGATCTCCTTTAATCAATTGAGCAACACAATCCTTTTCACTCCATCACTCAATCCCCCTCAACAGTAGAACTATGTTAAAAGACAGAGTCATGTACCGCTTTAGTTACCATGACTACGTGTACATGCAGATGCAGTCAATAACCATTTTAAAACACGAATATTGGGAGTATTCAGGTCCTTAAAGGTCATGTAAACACAAACAAAAACCCAGGTATGCGCAATCCCTGATACACACACACACACACACATACACACGCACACACACAAAATGGGCATATATATACGTATGTATATATATATATATATATATATATATATATATATATATATATATATATATATATATATATATATATATATATATATATATATATATATATATATTTGACTTTGACTTTGACTTTGATATATATATATATATATATATATGTATATGTGTATGTATATGTATGTGTATGTGTATATATATATATATAGATATAGATATAGATATAGATAGATAGATATAGATATAGATATAGATATACAAATATATATGCCCTATATATATATAGAGAGAGAGTCTTCTCATATATGTATATATATATATATATATATATATATATATATATATATATATATATATATATATATATATATATATATGAGTATATATGAGTATACTCTCTACTGGACAGCTGCTAAGAAATTAGAAAATAGCTGTCCAGTAATGCCACTTCAAATTAAGACAGCAACAGTGCTAAGTGAATCACTGTGCTGCCCTGGATATCTTATATAATACTAAAATATTTGTCCGTCAGTCCGTCTGTCCCTCCATCTGTCCGTCCGTCCATCCATCCATCCATCCATCCATCCATCCATCCATCCATCCATCCATCCATCCATCCATCCATCCATCCATCCATCCATCCATCCATCCATCCATCCATCCATCCATCCATCCATTCATCCATCCATCCATCCATCCATCCATCCATCCATCCATCCATCCTTCCGTCCGTCCGTCCGTCCGTCCGTCCATCCATCCATCCATCCATCCATCCATCCATCCATCCATCCATCGGAACCGCTTATCCTCACAAGGGTCGGGGACGTGCTAGAGCCTATTCCAGCCGACTTCGGGCAGACAACTTGAACTGGTTGCCAGCCAAATGTAGGCCACACGGACATTCATACTCACAATCACACCTACAGGCAATTTAGAGTGCTCAGTTGACCTACCATGCATGTTTTTTGAATATGGGATGAAACTCAGAGGAAACCCACGCAGGCACGTGGAGAACATATGAACTCTACACAGGAAGGCAAGAGCTGGAATTAAGCCCACATTGTGAGGTGGACGTGTTAGCCAGTGCGCATCGTGCCGCCCCACATTTATTTTTTATTTATATAAATTAATGAAATTATGAAGAGGGTTTGCTGGAGGTGAAAATGTGTTGTGATAAAAGAGAACAACTTGGCGCATGCGCACGGCCTTTCGGCGGTGCTGGGCGGCGTGCGCGAGTGCACCGGCCGCTGGAAGTCGAATGCGGCCCCGCGATCTCATCCGCGGTGCTTACAAACAGCCGATCCGCTCGTCTTGGAGCTATTTCCGGCTACCCGGCGCGCGCTCACGGCCTCCCGGTGGTCCCGGTCGCCTCCGCGAACCGTTAAAAAAAATGTCAAGTGAGCCTACCTTAAAAGAGTTACAGTTACTCCCGCCGTTCGGCCGCTTAAAGTGCCACGGGAGGCGTAGCAACGCGAGAGTGTGCGCTAAGTGCGAGAGGTGGTGTTTTTACTTGCCGCGTCCGCCAGAGCGACATTGTTTTATTAATGCAAATAGCAATAGGAAAGTGAGGATCGATTCCAGAGGACCAAGCCCACAGTTGAAAACCCCAACAAGAAGTGTTAAACAAGGTGGCATTTGGAGGAAGAATTTGACCATCAGTGAGTGTAAGAGACAAAAGGAGGCTTTTGCCCTGATTTTTCAAAGTCACTCGTTTAGCAAAGAACACAGCCTCTTCACTGGAACCAGAGAGTGGGGTGACCATTTCGAAACCTTTCAAACTCTTCATAGGTAAAATAATAGAAGAAGATGTATTAGGAGCCACAGTAAACATTAATGACTTATTGTAAGTCCAAGACAAAAGCCATGGTGCGCAAGTTGGAACGCAGACGGTTCCTGGAATACAAACAACCTGATCAAAAGGGGATTTAGTGTCGCGCTTATGTCTAGCAATTTTTCCCCCATGAGCCATATCAATTAGAATTAGCGTTGGTAGCTGCCTGAGAGAAGAATGTTCGAGGCTCATGGTACTCTATCCATACAAATAAAATAACCCCCGAAAAAAATATAATGGTAACACAAACCAGCAAAAGCAACCAAAAGCACATGGTAGACTTTCCGCAGGCTACAGCCCGATTAAAGCACTCACCAAATGACTCTCTAATGCTCATATTTTGGATCTCCTCAGAGTCAACACCCTGAGCTTCGGGTTGGTGTCTTGGAAATTGGCTTCTGCTAGCTTTCGTGTCAACCCTGGATCTTGGCACCAGGATCAGGCACTATTACCAGACTTTGCTCACCTTCCGTACTTAGGTTGCGTCTGCAGAGATCACCTTTTTACAATGAGATAAATGAATCCACGTGTTGCGTTCGGCTATTTTCAAAGCATTAGGTGTCGTGAGTAGTACCAAAAAAGGACCTTCCCACTTGGGTGAATGCCAATTCTTCCTCTTGATACTCTTGATCAAGACCCAGTCTCCCGGTACCACTTTGGGGTCTTCCTGCGGAGAAATGGGTTCACCATCAGTGTTATTGGTTAGATTCTTTTGACGTTCCAAAATTTTTCTCATGTAATCAGCTAACGCGGCCTTCTCGGGGATCTCCCATGTGTTCTTGAACTGAGGAAGCCTGTAAGGTCTTCCAAACATAGTTTCATAGGGAGTTAGCCCTGTTGTACTTGTAATATTTATGTACATTTTGACCAGGTCTAAGCACTGAGTCCATGGTCGTTTGGTTTCTCCCATACATTTCTTTAATCTGTTTTTTATAGTCGCGTTAGATCTCTCAACAACTGATTGTGAACGATAGGAACAATGGTTCTTTAGATTTATGTGGAACATTCTCCCAATGTTATGCACTGATCTGATTTACAAAATGTGGACCATTGTCGCTGTAATTTTTTTTTCTGGAATACCGTATCTTGGAATGATGTCTTTGCATAAGGCCTTTGCCACCGTGAGTGCATCAGCATGTTCGGTAGGAAATGTTTCTACCCATTTAGAAAATGCGTCTATTATGACCAAACAATATTCTTTCCCTTCACATTTATGTAATTGGATATAATCCATATGTATTGTCTGAAACGGATACAACGGAGTCGGGAATTTCCCTCTCTGAGGTCTTAAATTGAACTGTGGGTTATGTTTAGCACAGATCAAACACGCTCTGCAAATTGTTGTGAAAAAGCTGCAAAGCCGTATGTTGTATAAATAGCCTCAACTTGTTTCACCATACCCCCCGTCGAGACATGGGTGACCCCATGACTCGAAATAGCAGCCCATTTGAACAAGTTATGAGGCAAGACAGGTTTGCCCAAAGGTCACACAAAAAGACCAACAGTGTTTTTAGTTGCACCCCGTTTTTCCCAAGAGAGCCGTTCCTGGGAGGGGCTCTGAGACTGCATGTCAAGCAACACATCAGGGGGGATGTGTGACATCGAATCATGAGCCGTGAGAGACGAGAGGACATGGAGCAGGCCTTCTGCAGCGGCCTTCGCGGATTTGTCAGCAAAAGCATTACCGAGAGAAACAGGATCAGAGCTCGCAGTGTGAGCAGCACACTTGCAAACCGCCACCTTTAAAGGTAGCTGGACAGCGTCCAAAAGTTGAGTCAGTAATGTGGAATGGGTGACGGGCTTCCCTGCAGAAGTTATCATGCCACGGTTGCTCCACTGCTGAGCAAACACGTGCACTGTAGCAAAAGCATACATGACTATCAGCCCAGATAGTGATGGATTTGTTTACAAACAATTTGCAGGCCCCAGTCAAAGCAATGAGCTCAGCGGCCTGTGCAGACATATTGGATGGCAGTTTAGCAGCCTCCAAAACCATGTCGGCAGTAACAATGGCATACCCAGTAAGGGTCACACCAGATTCATTTTTCTTAGAAGACCCATCAACAAAAACCACATGACCATCTGGCAGAGGCGTATCTTCCAAATCAGGCCGAGCCTTTGCAATTTGTTGGGCAGCATCGACACAATCACGGAATTCGCCGTCGTCAGGAAGGGGAATGAGAGTGTGAGGATTGAGTGTCTCGCATCTTTCAACGGTCAGGTGCGGCTGAGACAGCAACGTAGCCATGCAGGAAAGATGACGTGCAGGCGACAGAAAAGTCACTCACTCACTCACTCACTCACTCACTCACTCACTCACTCACTCACTCACTCACTCACTCACTCACTCACTCACTCACTCACTCACTCACTCACTCACTCACTCACTCAATCAATCAATCAACCACACAGGTGTTAACTAATTCGCAATTGCATTGCAAGCAATTTAAACTCTAATGGAATATGTGGATGTCAATATCCGTTTCATCAAATTCCAATCCAACTTTACTTTCGTATAAAGCACAGGTGTCAAATTGTGCTTCATATTCATGTGCCATTACTCGAATTGCAAATTATCTTCACTTTTAGTAATATGTTACATTTCAAATATTAGACCAGTTTTTACTTGTCTGATTTGAAAGCGAGGTACTCGTCAGCTTGTTCTGCAGCTCGCACAATATGAGGCGCTCACACATCTACTCGGGTATGACAGTCATACCGGGCCTCCAAAAGAAGCCATGACTAAACCGCGGCCCGCGAACAAATGAGTTTGACACCCCTGGCACAAGGGATAGCCTTCTCATTGATCAATCGCGTATCTTAAATCATGCTTTTCCTCCTTTGAAGCGACTATGTACTTCAAACCCAAACGGCACCATTTTATAGGGAAAACAATTGTCGAATTTATTCGTTGTCGACATAATACTGGTCGCAAATTTGCATGTACAGCATTTTTGAGTTGTTGATCATAGACATCAGTTGAACACTCTTTCTGGTCTGTGTCTAAAGTCTTCAAACAACTTATCTTGTTTTTGTTTAGTCCGGCCAATGTCTGTGTAACTTGCTCTACGTTGAAATTTTATTTTTATCCTGCAATAGTTGGTCAATTTGTATTTGTAATGGCACCCCGTTATATTCCAATGGACGGCCCTGGAGATCAAAAGGACTCCAGGTGCCTTTAACGCTTGCCCAATGTTTGGTTAAGGATGCCATGAAAACCTGTTGTACTTCATCACCTCTCAAATTATAGGAAGCAATGAGTTGTTTAATTTGGGGTACAAAGACGGAAAGGATGGTTCGCTTTGCCGTGCCACAACATCTGTCTTTGTAATTTGATCATTTTTCTCATCTTCACTCATCACATTCTCAGCTGCGGTTCTTAAGCGAGCTCGCGCTGACACTGTGTCATCATCTTCCTGTCTGTGCAACAGCAAGTTCTTTTTTATCTTTTCTTCGTCTTCCTTATCTTTCAATTTCCCTCACATCTGGGAAAATGAGAATGTAATTTTGCTTTTTAATTTTTAATTTTAAGTCTTGCAAAATTTCTATATCCTTACTGCACCGAGATAAACTGTTAAACATATCTTAAAAAATAAACAAACAAAAAACAATCTATGCTCTTACAAATCAAACCTCCTCCTTCACTCTCACATTTTTTGATAGAACAGTCTACTTAGCTAAACACCGTCATATCATACTAAATAATGGCCTGGAAATTAAATATAATGTTGTTGCTGTGGTCCCTCAAAACATGTGACTAGAATTTGGACAATTACTAACCCCCATCAATCGACAAATTATCTCCTCACTAAAGTCCCAGCCTGTTAACCTATCTGCATCAAGAAGACATTTGCAATGCAGGGGATAAGAGAATAACAAGGAACACCTTAACAATAAACAAAATAAACCCAAACCACAATCAAAACCAAATAAACTAGGCCCATGACCTATGTAGACCAACAACGTGCAGAGAGGGGGTCAGTACTCCAAATATTTCCCCATTAAAATTTAAGCCTTTTTGTGTAGAGCACCATTGATTTCTAATCATTGACCTAATTTTATCCTTAATTCAATCCCAATCACGAATGCCCACTACTTAATAATTTACTTGGTGTTCTTTTGATAAAAAGTGCCCCCCTTGCAATGTTGTTTTTCACTCTAAGTGATCCAAATCTTTGACTTGTCCTTACATGTGTCCTTGTATAGTCTTATGTCATAACGAATCAATAATTTAATTTTATCCAATACTACGATGTATGTTCTCTCCTACTCTCACATTTTTATGAGGGCTGGGCACTCTCCTCGTTGGACGAGTTTCTGACCACAACCCTCAGATTATTCTATCATTTCTAATTTTTACATTTAACAATGCAAATCTGATAAACCATTGTCTAGCACACCGCTTTCGTGCACCAATGTAACGCAATTCCATCCTTTATAACGAACTGCTACACAAAGACAAACATACACAGAAACGAACACACGGGCCCACAACATAGACATGACAATCTTCCCAGCTGATAACAAGGGTGGGGGGAGCAACTGAAGTGCGGAGAGCCTCGCCACCGCCACGTCACATAATGCAATCCCCTCTGTCCAAAATATGCATTTGTCAAGATATTTTATATTGTTGGTGCCGACCCCTTGCATTTCAATTCATGTCGGGGTAGCGGCTTTTGTTTGCTATTTGATTTTCCCATGGTTTATTTCTCTAAATTTTGGAGTTGGCAATTCGAATGGCACCTACAGTGTCCTAAAGCCAACTTTATTCACCGGACAGTGGTAAAATATTCAATGAGTGGAAACTCTCCTTTCCTCTGCTTTTACACAAAACCACTGTTTACATAAAGGAGAGCTCAAATGAGATCACTCTCAGTCAAACCATACACACACACACACACACACAATGCGCATCCTTATCGTCTCACAGGCAAGCAGGGGAGTCCGCCCTCCCGTGGATCTTTACAAAATCTAAACTCTTTAACCTTCCTATTGTGTAAGAAAAACTTATTTTTGCCTTTTTCTCAAAGTAGATATAAAACCTATCTTTTCATGGATAAAGAAGCCAAACCAGCTAAACAAGAGTTAAAAAAAAAAAAAAAAAAAAAACACCCCAGATGGCAGCAGAAAGCTAACACATTAGGAAGGTTAACTAGGAGGCCCCACGACACCTCAGCGGAATTTAACTGCTCCAAATTACCTGTACTTCTTTAGAAAACAGATGGGTCCGCTCTCCCATGGAATTTAACTGACTCATCAGTCAGGGGACTCCATCATCCCAGCGGAATTTAACTGTTTCTAATTGCACTTGATAGGGTCTAGAATTGTCAAGGTTTTAAGTGACCTCTTGTCACTGCACTTTCATTACTTTCAACAGAATCAAGATTCGTACTCACAGTCTGCTGGGCCTTCTCCTCGGATGATCTCGTCAACCACTCCGGCGTCCAACCGACTGATCGAGACAGCCCCGTGAAAAGGGTTTCTCTATCTATATGCCTTGGCCAAGGACTTGTCCTGCGTCGAAAAGTCGGCCGGAACCCCGAAATAGGTCTTTTGAGATCCCGGACGAGCCCCCAAAAATCTGTTAGGTTCAGAATCAGCAAAAGGATCAGCAGACAAAACCAGTGAGGCAGAATGTTGAGTCTTTTCTCGCGAGGAGTGCATTCAGACTTACATCAATCCAACTACACTAAAGGTCTTGTTTACACTCCTCTCTTTTTATTCAGGAATGCCCTACCTACAATGTGAGACTAGCCCCTGATAGGTGGGGGGAAAGCGTGGGCTTTGTCTCATGAGAGAAGAAACGAGATTCTATGTGAAACTAGAAGTCGCAGACAGGATCCCATGAGAAACGAAAAGTGTGCAAGGATAAAATGTTATGGGAAACAAAGTAGTCATGAGAAAAGAGTGCATAGACAAAATGACATGTGCAGACATCAACAACTTTCTTGGATTCCCAGATGTGTAGAAGGTCAGGAAGCTCCAGACAGCATCATTTGACTTGTTGTGGACTGGGTGATGTCTGCAAGAAGAAACAGCAAGCATTATGCGCAATAACTTTATTAATAAGTACTCATTAGGGAACGTATGATAACATATATATATACAATTTATCTAACACAGAATATTGAGTCTTTTCTCGCGAGGAGTGCATTCAGACTTACAGCAATCCGACTACACTAAAAATATGTTTTACACTCCTCGCTCTTTTTATTTGGAATGCCCTACCCACAGTGTGAGACGATTAGCCCTTAAGGGGGGGGGGGGAAGAGATTGTGGCTTCGTCTCGTAAGAAAAGAAACAAAAAGTAACGCACAAAGTGTTGCGTGCAGATATGGCTATATCAGCAAAACAGTTTAAGCGATATTCCGAGAGATAAAAAGAGAAAGTGACGTTCTTTAAGGAAGATCAGAAGGTTCATGACGCATTGTTTGACGTGTTGTTTTCACGATCTGTTCTGGTGGACGCTGAGCTGTCAGCAGCATCTTGTTTGACACAACCGTCATCTCGCCCCTGACCCAGCCGTAATCCTTCTGTTCTGTTGTACAAGATAAGAATAAGCAAGGCAAAGCAGCAAGCATACTGAACAGTAATATTGTGAATAAGTACTCATTAGAGAACGCATGATAACATATATATACAATTTTTCTAACAGGCAGGGCCAGCTCATCGCGTTCAAAGACTGTTACGGCTCTGGCGTAATACGAAAGCGCCTGGGCGTCTGTGACATATCTGGAACACTGACCGACCCTGGCCGCCGCTTTGCGCAGCAGCTCACCGTACTGGGCACATGTCACCCTCACGCCGGTGCGGTTGTGCTGTGCCAGATACGTTTTGGCCACGATGTAAATGCGTTGTTCCAGGGCCAGCTGATCTTTGTGGGCGCGCACTGTCCGACAGTACGCCACCTTTTCGCAAGACCCCCCGCCACTGTACTGCATGTACTCACCCTGGGTCTTGGCCGTGTAAAAAGAGCTGCGCAGGGCGATATCCAGAGCGGTGCGCACTGTGGCCCTGGGCCTCACTCGGACAGTCTCGTATGCTATGCTGAGAATGTTCCACGGGAACAAGTGGCCGCATATATCCACCTCCATTTTTTCCAACCGGTTTACGGTGTTATTATGAACATCCATAGTAACACCGCAGGTTTTGATTGAGGGCGTTGAATGTGGGATTGCATGGGTGTGTAACATGGAGGAGGACTTAGGCAAACTACCTGTGGTGAGACTTAAGGAGATGTGCAGGGCCCGCAACCTCACCGTATCGAGCAATAAGGACACGCTGGTGCAGCGTCTTAAGGGCAACCATAATCAGACCAAACTGCACATTCTCAATAACACTCTGATGACTCGGGTCGTGAGGCCCGCAGTGAGGATGCAGCCCCAGGATATCGCACCCAATGTGCCTGGCATGCCCGGAGTTACTTACGATCCAGCCACGGGTCTGTGCACCATGGTAAACCCGCACCCAGACAAGACGCTGTTTGCTCATAGGCTTATAGTGATCGGTGTGTATTCTAATGGGGAGGTGCTGCCCCTAGACCGTGGGGCAGTGGAGATGTGCAAGGAGCTGGGCATGCCTTACGACTGGACCATGGTCGTCTAGGACCTGACAGACCGGTGCACAAAGCCATCCTCGGCCAACTGGGTCAGCACCTTGCCAGCCACAATCTTCTCCAGGTCCCTCTTGGACACGCCCTTTGTGTTAACCTCTGAGTGGCTGTACTTGGTACCCACCGTGAGGGTCATGGTGTTGTTGCTGTACGTAAAGGCAAAGGGGCCCAGCTTGTCACGGTGCATGTCCACCAGCTCCTTGAGCATGCTCTTGTTGTTAATGAGACCGTCCAGTCTCATGGGCACCAAGCCATACACATACTTGAGAAATCGGTAGCAGGCTATATGGCCTGAACACTTGATGCCCGTAACACTGTCCATGGCCACCGAAATGGCACCCACCACAGCCTCAAACGTGTCTTCAAGCAAACGACGCTGCTCCTGATATGTGAGCGGGCCCGTGCCCGTGTGAGTTACGATCCACTTGAGGAAGCCCATCTTGTGCGCCACAGTGCTCATGGTGGTACCGGATTGATACGTGATGGCGAGGTGGGACACGGTGCGCGCGATAGTTACAGGTGGCTCACGTGCCAGCTTGGGGAACCTCTCAAGGTAGTACTGGGTCATGACGCTGGCGATGATGGTGTCGCCCAGTTTCTCGTACCACTCGTAGTTGTAGACCGGGTCCACCTTGGAGTGGGTGAAGGCGCTTTTGAATGTCCGGGCATTGGATTTGTACATGGATAGGGCAAAGCTCTTGTCCATCTGGCAACAGTGCACCAGTATAAAGTCTACAACGAAATCCTTAAACATGTCTCCTGAGGTAGCTCTCTATGTCACCCACTGCTACCGTGTAGGGCACTACAATTAGTTTTATGCCCTGCTCCTTACACAGTCGCGTCTTGAGCTCGTCTCTGTACCTCTGCTCTACAAACTTGTGCTTGTGGCGCACGTGGCTGTAGTGCTGTCGGCCGTTGTACTCTACGGCCAGTTTGAGCGCCCCGTTGTAGCAGTCGAGTTCCAAGTAGTGACCCGTTACCGGGTTTTTAATGCATCTGCTTTTTGCAAATCTTTTGCCTGTGATGGCTTCTATAGCCCGATGGCACTCCTCCTCCCTGCGGGAACTACGGCCGACAACCTCCTTGTGCAATAGTGTATTGTACATGCATTTGGCCAACTCTAGCCAGCTAAAGACATCCATTTTAATAGCAATACACCATGTCACACAGTGTAAACATCGTAACCACATCCAGCCTCACCCATATCATAACAGTGTCCATCCTGTGCAGGCCCCATAGGCTCACGTGATAAACAATGTATTTCAGTAAGAGACAACGGTGTACATATTTTATTGACTGCGCCCATTCAATATCTCACCGATACATTGTATAGCCATACTCAAGACAGTCTCTGTGTCCGTCCTGTGCAGGTGATAGCCGTATCTTTTCACGAGCATGGCCAGCTCGGTCACAGACCTCTTGATGCGGTCGCGACGCGCTCTCTCATTGTAATTGTGTTTAACCCGCTCTCGTGGGTTTCTGGGACGCATCCTGTGTGGCTCCGCTACAGGCTCTTCGCAAGCCGTCGGCTGTTGTTTAGAAGATGGGTCCATGAGGCGCTTGGTTACATAATCCTCGCTCCACATGATCTTGTGGGTGGCACAACGGGTGTGCTCTTCTGAGGTGGTACACACACAGTTCAACACCCCGGAGTATTTCTTACATTGTTTGCAATCGCAGCTATCCATGGTTGCTGTGTGTTTGGATGCTGTAAAGTCCCTTCAGGAAAAACAAATTTGTCTTTTTGAATGGCCCACTCTGCCCTAGTTTCATGATCATCATAGCAGTTATGTCTTGGATGGGTTTGAATGCCACATGGTGCCAGTTTGTAGAATGCATGGAGCGATATTGGTGGGGCCAGTGGCCATACGGCCTGCACTCCCAAGTGGGCCGAGCGGTGGTGTCCCCCCCATCCACCCACTGCACCGGCCGGGGCATTGTGTTCTCTGTATCAGTGGGCGACAGTTCCGGTAACTGGATGGAGCACCCAGTGCTATACACCGGTGGCCACTACTGCAACGACAAAGACATGCACAGGACACCCCTGAACTGCGTGCAGGACATCCTGGGGGTGTGTGACGTGTCGTCCGTGTGTCTACCGTGCCCACCGGGGCCAGGCTACGCCTTTTCCCCCATGTCCCTAGTTGTCACACATAAGGGGCTTCTTGATGTTACTGTGCCCACTAAGGATCCCCCGGCCGTCTTTGGTGGGGTTGGCCAGGGCTGTATCATGGTGCACAACCTCATGTGCCAGGATCACGGCTACATACTAGACGTGGCATCGGATAGCGGTGTGCTGTACAGGGTGCTGTACACATCCCAGGCCTTTACTACGGCCGATGGCAACTTTCAACACACCAGCCTGCACACCCTCATTATGTACCTGGTCGCCATGACTGGCAAATCACTGATCTATCCCACGGTGGCTGTCCTCACAGTGGGCAATCACTGCATTCTAATGGATACGTGGCACATGCTTGTGAACAGGATGGGCCGTCGCTGGTGGGGACTGGCCGACCGGGAAAGGATCCTAGGCATCTTGAGGTCGCGACCCATAAAGAGTGCGCTCGTGGGAGAGTATTGCGGCCACATGGATGGGGGTGTATTTAGCGTGCACACCCTCGATGGGGACGCCCTGTACAGTATGCACATTCGTGTGGTGGGAAACCGCTATTGCTCCAGAGGCGGCACAGTCTTTCAGGATCCCGTGCAGGCCGTAACCGAGCTCACGGCCGGACGCCGGCTCGTACAGCGTCGCTTGCGCCGTGGCGCGCGTCATGGCAGGTACGCCAGGAACCGCGTCAGCAACATGCTCGAGGCCGTGCAAGACACGATAGCGCACCTGGGTGTTTACTGGAGCTCCACGCGGCCCTCGTCCGGACGCGTGGTGTTTTGGGACCGGTCCGACTACAACACCCGAGGATATCTGATGACCACGATGAGCGCCGCAGGCACGCAGCACAAGATCGTCTTTACAAGTGAGTGCCACTTTAAGCTGGTGACGGCCGCTTCCCTTAAGGTGGTGATGCGCAGCCGTAGCCTGGAGAAGATCATGGGCTGGTTGGACATCAGTCTAAATCGATGAAGGCCCTAGCGTAACGAAGCACATCCAGCTTCGTGTAGCCAGGCGGGAGCTCTATGTCACCGAGGGCGGCCGCGTCGAACCGCCCTCCCTTGGTGACGTAATAGCCCCATAATGCGCACAGCATATTCTTGTACCTGACATGCGTGAAGGCTGCGTCTATGGCCCGGATGGCCTCGTTTTTGTTGATAAGACTCTCATCGGGCAGCGCCAGCACCATTTCATCGAAGGCTGCGTGGAAGGCTGCCATGTGTGCTACTGACTCGGCGCCCGTCCTGGGCTGCTCGTGGAAAACGGCGGTACGTGCATAGATGTCGAACTCGGAACGGTAATCCTGGTCGGTCATTTTTTCGCACTCTGCAAAAGAAAGATTTGAACGGCCTGCGTCCGAAGAACCGAAACCCCGTCAGACACCATGTTCGGAAAGTTTACCGTAGTGACTGACCGCAAAACGGCCGACCTGGTCCTAGAGACCAAGGTGACACCCGAGTTTGTAAGCGCTATCGTCTCTATGATACCCAAAACCAAAGTCAAATTGTATTGCAGTGATGTGAACCTACTATGCTTTGTCATGTGCTGGTACACAAGGCAACGTCAACCTGTGTCCGTGGCGTGCCCTAACCATGGCCCGTCTGCAGCATCCGCCTGGAATAACTGACGCAAAGTCTGTTGAGACTGTGTTTGCTGCTTTTGGCCACAGGCCTACGGTCCAACCCAAGGTGCTGGGCGCAGGTTGGCTACCGTCGGACACATGCGCGTGGAACGCACCGGTACTCATGGCTCAGGCACCCCTCATGCGCTTGAGCCTCCACAATGTCGGCACACTCGACAGCACCTACAATGTAGCCATGAAGCGTTGGGGTGCCACCTGCACGCTGGTTATCAGCAAAGAGGTGGCGCACATTCACAACACCAACGTGGGCTGTGCGTTTGTGGTGACTGGCCTTACCAACGGCGCTGAGGGCACCACGGTGCTGTTTGGAGAACTACTAGACGACAACAGATTCGAAGTGTCGGACTGTGTCATAGTCGACAGCTACATGTGGCTCAATGGACGTACGTCTCATTTTGATCGCACTAAGGTGCTGCAGCTCAAGCTGCAGACCCTGTGCTTTAACGGCGCATGCCAACTATCGGTCGCTGCCGTACCCATATACACGGTGGCCAGCTTTCACGGCATGTGGTCGAACGAGCAGAACACATGCAGTGGTGTGGTGTTCATACCCTCACGAACCACCGCACCGGTCATGCTGTGGGAGCCCAAGCCCCTGCTGCACCTGCTGTGTGCCAATGGCACAGGCAGCACTAGGACAATAGGGCCCCTGCTGGGCGTAACGCCCGGTCTGCGCGGCGTGGCGCTGTGCGCCCTGTGCACCGAGGGGTGGAGGTTTGTGCGGGCCACACCCCTCAAACTGTATCCGGACTCAGTTTCTGATGTGAATCTAGTGGCCGGCACACCGCATGTGTCGGCGGACCAGCTGCGCACCATCATAGAGGCAAAGTAGACTGGCGACGCTTAGGGCGCTACTACCACAGGCCTGTGGGTCTGCAGATAGTGGTCCATGTCGTACCGTTTGCTGTGTATCACGGTTACGTAGCTGGAGGCGGAGGGAGCCAGGGTGAGCCCGGCGTTGACGGCCTCGTCGATCCTGTAGGCGAGCTGCACGTTTGTGCTGTCGCAGTTGCCTGGCCGTATAAGCTGGGTGCCCTTGAACCACACCTTGTTGCCATTGATGTAAACGGGCCTGTGCACCGTTACATCGGCCGGGGGCGTTGGGTGGGTAGCCGTGACTACCAGCCCGATCTTGCTCTTGTCGGCCAGCTTTACCTCGGGCAGAAAGATTGAAAAGTCCAACATATATGCGTCGACAGCTGTACACCGGCCCAGCTCGATCTTGCTACAGTCTTTGTATCCTCTATACTTCAGATGGATGTCTTCACCAACCTCTATCACATCCTTGGTTGCAACCCGGGGTGTTAGAACGGTGATGTCGAACTGAGAGTACATGTTTTTGAAGTGTGCAAAAAAATCTGAATCTAAGCGTATGGCTGCGAGACGGCATATGTAGCCATGGCTACAGCAAGTGATTACTGGGCCAGGAGACCCACCGGGCCAGTGGCTATCATCCCGCCCATGTGCCATTACACCGGGAAGCCCTTAAAAGAGTGCACGTGTTCACAGTGCTGCGATGACTGGGTGGAAGCCCGACGGCCCTCGAGACGCCGGAGACGGGGGCCAATGCCACGCGGAGTGGTGTACGAGACGGACACAGAGGACCTGTTCTCAGACTCTTAGCTGTCTCACGATGAGCACACTGTACGGCGTTTGCAACTCAAGACCGTGTCCCGGAGGACAGCCACCTGTTGCATATAAACCGATTAATGGCAATGTAATGTACATGTGGCTATGACAAAAAGGTTTATTCAACACCCATCGGCATCCATCCATATGTTGATATCAGTTGGGCATTGCATGCATTTGGGTATATATTGTGACATGACGTTGCTGTAACACATTATGTCTAAACCAAATGATTCCCGAGCGCGGCACCGCTGCTGCTCACTGCTCCCCTCTCCCCCAGGGGATGGATCAAAATCACATGGGGATGGGTTAAATGCAGAGGACAAATTTCACCACACCCAGATGTGTGTGTGAGACGATGATCATTGGGGGGGGACTTTTTAAGGACACTGCTGTCATGCGGTCGCGTTTATTTTTCCGGTTTTCTGTCTCGCCGGTGTCGTGACTTTACTTCCTGTTTTATTTTGTCATCCCTTCCGTTTCAGTTCGTGTTTCCTTCCTCTGTGTTTGGTTGTCTTGTCTTCCCCGATCCCGATTGTGGCACCGGCGTGATTGGCGCCAATTGTCAGCACCTGCCTCCCAGCCCTTTTGTGTGTATTTAGTCCGCGTCTTCCCCTTGTCTTGTGCCAGTGTGTCTTGCCTCGTCCCGACCACCAGCGATTCTTTGACGTCCGAGCTCTCAGTAAGATTCCTCCTTTTTGTCTCGCCACAGAGCGACGCTTTTTGTTAGTGCCTTGATCCCCATAGCCTTTTTGTCTCGCCACAGAGCGACGCTTTTTGTTAGTGCCTTGATCCCCATAGCCTTTTTGTCTCACCCCAGTGCGACGCTTTTGTTTGAACTTTTTGCCACGTGTTCCCCTCGCAAGAGGCGTTTTGAGTTGTACTTTTGATCAGTGTGTGTGCTGGAATAAATCAGAGAAAGAAACGACTCTGCATCCGAGTCCTCCGCCTTGTTCCCTGCCTGACAACTGCGTAACATCAGTCTACTCCTATACTCGGGGTATCTGATGGCAAACCGAGACACCCGGGCCCTGTGCTGCCGAGTGACCTGTTTTGCCAGTGTGTCCCTGAAGGTATCTGCCAGTATGGGGCTCACATTATGTAGGTACTTAAAGTCCATAGCGACACCAGCTGCACCCAGTGTGTTGAGGCATTCTACCATTGCATTTTGCAATCGTGCTACTGAAGACAGGAAGGCATGGTAGGTTAGCCTGTGCTGGCTGCGCAAGGTAAGAGGGATCTGGTCCACTCTGCCAATAAGCTGTTGTTCCAAGTTGCTCAGGATTGTGGACACCCCGGGCATGTCTACCTCTTCAAAGTGGGCGGCCAACGCGACAGCGTCTTCGTTGGGATCCGGGTGCACAGGAGGCATGGGTACGGCGTGTGTGTTGACTCTGAAGGACAAAAACGTCAACAGGCCTGTGACGGCATCCACCACGTACACCGCACTGGCCTCTTGCTCCACCAGGTCGAAGGCTTCTCGGCAAATGACATTCAGTACGTTGACCAGGTTGGTCATGGTGTCTATTTCGTATAGGCTGCTGGCCTGAATCAGGTTGTACATGAGTGTCACTAGTAGACTTTGGCCATGTGCATCCACAACTTCCCAGTACGTCTTTGGCACGTAGCGCTTAAACACAAAGACGGGCACCTGGCCCGAGGCTACCACATTAACCATGTATGTACCCCGGCCGCTATTGACCGTGTTGAGCGTATGCAGGTCGACCGCATCAAAGATTGTCGTGTAAGTAGGGTCCCAGTGTGTGGCCATTACGTGCATCAGTGAGAGATCCTTGTACACATCTCTGAGAAGGTTGAACCCTCCCACCCATGTAACCACGGCCAACGGTCTTTCCTCTCCAGCATGTGGCCAAACATGTCTACGGACATGGCGACGGCTGTGCTCGCCAGGTATACCAGGGCTTGGTCCGGCCAGCAGCGCGCCGCCTGCTCCACCATGGTGATGCCCAGGCCGGGCACCACCGCATACATGTCCACATACCTGAGGAAAAAAGGCACAACAGTGGAAGGGCGTCCGTCGGCCAGCAGAGTGGCATCCATAAGGGTGAGGTCGTCTGGGTCCAGAGCGTACCAGTCTATCCCATGCACCGTCTCAAGAGTAGCCAGCATCTGCCTGGTGGCCAGGTGCCACAGGATGTTATATCCCTGCTCGTCTACAGTATCATTGAACGCTGTCTATGCTATTCTCGCAAATACACGTGTCGAAAGCGCCCGGACGCTCCCTAATCATGTCAAACAGGTTAGATGCACGACAGCCCAGGCGCACGGCCTGCACCACTAAGTGATCAGGTACATCCAGGGGCACATCAATCTCGGCAAGCGCCAGGTCCGGTGTGGTGTTGAAACGTATGCACCAGTCCTGTAGCTGCTCCTCGCCGTAGGGTGACACCACTATAGCGTTGAGGAGCTCATTGGCGTGCGACTCCATCCAGGGCTGCGGTACGAAGCGGCCCGCCACTATGTCTGCTAAGGCCTTCTCCATTTTTTTCCTAGCAATGTTGTAAATACACGGCCTCGGCGCTGACTAACGGTAGCTACAAGGCCCCGGTCGCCCGGCGAGATAAAGGTTCCAATGACCATGATAGCCTATACAATCGTGTTGGTGCGGTACCGTGCCCTCGAGTGCGGCTTCCGCGACATCTCACTGGGGGAGGGGGCATATCACACCTCCAGGAGAGCCAGATATTGGTTTCCCGCTATATCTGAGACTACAGCCACCCCGGTAGAGAAGGTACCCTGGAACACGCCGCGCGTGTCCATCTGCAGCAGCTGTCTGTTACTCCACATGTAATCCGGGTGGGCCTGCATGGCCACGGTGTCCGCGGGATTGTCGGTTGCGGCCACGTTGCGGTGTGTTGCCCGCCACTCTGCACACACACGGGCGCACGTGGCCATGTTGGTGCCACAGTTCTGCACCAGGCACATGGTGTCGTCGCTCAACATGAACATGAAGGGGGGGGGTGTTCCGGGTGGTGTTGTCCAGGCTGTTATGTATTTCTAGTTTGCTGTGGTCGTAATCTGACCCTTTGAAGGTGTGTGTGGAGAACACAGTGGACTCGACAAAATCATTGGGCTGTTCGTACACGTGCGGCTCGGGCCCGGGATCCCGAAACGTGCCGTTTGTCACCTCCACCATGAGTTTTGCTATAAAGGCCTCCAGGTGCTGTAGAACCTACCGTTCCTAATCATGGTTTCTGGGCCACGCCGCGTATACTGTGACATGAATGTGTTCAGGTCGGCCGGCGCACCTGCTTTAGCGTACATGTGCCTAAGGATGTTGAGGTGCTTGCGGGCCTCACGGTGCTCGTTATCAAAGGTACGCACCCGGTGCTCCGTGGCCATAGTGGCGTCGATGTACACGGCGTATGGCGGACACGGCTTAACATACTGGTCGTGCCCCTGCGCCAGCCTCACGTGCCTGCACTTGCCGTACCGGTCCACAATTTGGCCTATAACCCCTGTAACCCGTTTCATAGGCGCGACGCGCTTGCCGTTTGCAAACACGTTACACGTGTCCATGAACATGGCATGGATGGACGCTGCCATCTCTGAAGTGCGCTCTAGCAAACTGTATGTGTCATTGTCGTGGGCAAACAATAGCGTGATGCGGTCGTTTTCGGGCATGTACTTGAGATGCCCATGTTTGTTGGGCGGCACGACAAACCCACCTTTGTCTAACACGTACACCGACGTGTTCTTGAGGTACTCGACGACCCTGTAAAACACCTCGGCCTTAAACACACCCTCGTAGCCGATGGTTCTCTGCAGGAATTGCGCCGGCTCCTCCATGTACGAATCGTCCGGGCATATGGCTCTGAACTCCTGGTAGCACATAGCGCGCAGTCTGTCATCCAGCAGCACCCGCCGCACATCAGACAGGGGTAGGCTCAGTAGCTGGAACAGCGGGGCCCTGTGTTCACCCAGTTTGACGTCGTCACCCAGCAGCCTCTTGACGTTGTCGGGCACATCCGTGGCGAAGGGCGGCCCGGCCACCGCTGCGGGCTGAGGGCGGGACCGGGCGTACCGCTTCCAGCCACCACCCGTCTTATTCATCTGGTCTACAGCGTAGCAACATGGTACGAACGGGAACCTGGCCTTGTTGGCTTCGATCTTATTCTCGTGAATGGGTTCCTGGCATTGTGCGTGCACGCGTACTTACGCTTTGTCGTCTCGCCGTACAGGGGCCATTCCATAACATGCGCGGGCGTGTTGTCCTGGACTATATTCTGGGCTTCCTGGTCGTCCACGATACGCGGTAGGTTCACGCAGTGTCTGCTGTACGTGTTGACAAAGACTTCGGGCTCGGCACTCCTCAGTGATCCGATGCGGCCGGTAGCGCGCCTAGGCGCCGCGGTCGTCGCGGCCTGGGACAAGGCTCCCCACTGCACTGTACCGTCCCCATACAGCGTGTAGAAGGCCAGGCACTCGTGCCGGTAACTCTCATAGCGCTGCCACATGATGTCAAAACAGTCCCTGAGGAACATCATGATCGCATTGTCCCGCACCCTGAACTTGAGCACGGCCCGGTCGCCCGAGATAAGAGACAGGCTCATGACCTGACTCGAGCCCACTAGGTGCATATAGATGATAGGCCTAGCCCTGTGAGGCACGTTGGACTCGTCCACGGCAAAAGTAGCCCTGGTTACACGGTCGTTGAGCACAAAGTCCACAAACGTGCTAACCTCTGCTGGCCGTCCGAGCTCCACCGGGATGCGCGCAATCAGGTCAGTAGGGCTGGCCATGTCCACCGACATGTAAGCGCTCAGACAGCCGTACGCCCTCCATATGCACTCATCCTTGTCCACGTGCCTCTGACTCTCTTTAGGTATGTCTATGCTAGACACAAGCCTGGTGCCATCGTACTGTATGGCCGCCTCGTAATAGCTGTTGTACGGGTTGGCCAGCCCGCGTAGGCCCTCGCGCTCCGGGTTGTACTTGATGACCAGCATGTCGGGGGGATACTTGTCGGCCGCCGTGGTGATCCATTGTTCACTGGGCCTAAAGCCCGGCATAGATTTGAAAAAGTCTTTACACTGCAGGTGAGGGGTGTGTTGGCTCACTGCTGCCAGGTCCAACAGTCTGGTTACGCGCTTGTCCTGGAGCTGGGTTACTAGCTCCACACCCATCTGCACGTGCAGCTCTTCCGTGTCCCCGTAGCGCACCGTGGTAACAGCCTCGGGCACGGGCACCCACGGCGCTATGTCCAGCAACCGCTGGAGCCTGCCCGTGATCTCTGCCGTCCTCCGTAACACGTCATCAACGTTAGTCACCAGGCCCTGGGGCACCGTGATGGCATAGAACCTGTTGGGCATGCCTAACCACATCTGGTTAGTTATAACGAGTAGTTCCTTCAGCAGGAGACGCGTATCCTCGGCCTGTATGCGCGTAAAGTCCGGCAGCGGTTCGAAGCCGTTAACCCGCCATGCATACGGCAGGGCGTCATATACTGTTATCGACCCCCTGTTGACCAGCAGCTCCTGCATGTTGCGGACCCCCTCCATAACCATAAAACGGGGGTGGGTGTTGTTCCGCCGCGCCGTCTCTAGGACAAACTCATCGTACGTCTGCATAGCGTGCAAGTGGGCCTGCTGTGGTGTGCCGTTCCACACCAAATCTATGGCCAGCATTTTATGTTGGCTGTATAATGGATTATAGCGCCCTGTTGTACTGAGACCGCAATGAGAAACAGTACATAGAAAGCCTGATAAATGTTAGAAAAAGGATGGACTCACTGCTTGACCTCATTAAAGAGGGTGGTGTGCCTGACAGTTCGTACACTGACCTGGTGAACGAGTTTGGGCCCGATGGTGTAACGCCCCTGCAGGTGGCTGTGGACACGGGCAATACCGCAGCAGTGGCAGCTCTGTTAGACATGGGTGCTGATCCCAACACTGGACATGTGCACGGGCATCACCTGCCCCTGCTCTCGGCTGCCAAAGGGTCCTGGGACGTGTTGGAACATCTTCTCAGGACCGCAGACATCAGAGTGAATGCCATCAACACCAGCGGTGAAACGGCTCTGCACTGCGCGCGTGATGTTCAGGCCGTGCACGCCCTATTGGCCGCCGGCGCTGACGTGACGGCTGAAGACCGCACCGGCAGAACGCCACTGTTCTCGGCCGTGCGTGATGTGGAGATGGCACGGGTCTTGCTGCGGGCCGGCTCGGACGTCAATCACGTCGACCGCGCGGACCACACATTTATGGTAGATGTGTTTGACAATGTGCTAACGGCCGAGGACAAGGAATTTGTGGCCATGCCCATCTTTCAGGCGGCCACCGAGCACAGTCTGTCCATGACCAGCCAGGCCTTCCAGGCCCTCATGGCTAAGGAGCATGTGGGGCACCCTGTCGCGGTGCATGTGGTGTCGACCCTGGACAGAGTCGACCTGGGCTTTTCTCCGACCACAGGTCTGGACGCGGTGACCTTGGTGGTGGCGCTGAACCTGTTGCCCCTGGCCTCCCATCTCATCAGGCTGATGGACTATGACGTCAACAGGCTGGCCCGTGTAGCCGTCGCAACCGACGACGCGGTCATGCTGACGGCCTTGGTGGAGGAGCATGGCATGGATATTGATGTCGACCTGATCTGGCTAGCGGCCGACGTGGGTAACAGAGCGGCGGTACGCTACCTGACTATGGTACGCGATGTCGAATTGACCGGGGGTGTGCGTGGCGCCGTGGTTATGGCCCTCATGAGTCTGCAGGACATGGAGCTCCTCCGCAAGTACAACTTGAACGTGGTGAGCCCCGTGAACGGGCGCTCTCCCCTGGACTGGCTGGTGTCGACCTTGTCAGACGTGAACGAGGACACAGATGTCGGATGTAACCCCGTCCATCATGTACAAGGGGCGCATGGGGCAGGCGTATCAGCACATGCTCACACTACGCAACCTAGCTGTGGGAGCCCTTAGGCCTGAAGTGGCCACATCGGTGGGCAAACGGCATATTGACTTTGGGGTATATAAAACATCATGATCGGTCAGTGGCGCATGCACACGTTTGCGCCCGCGTTCACCAATGACACACTATCCATAGACAATAACATGTTTACCACGGTGCTGCTTGAGGGCGAGCATAGCACAGTTGCGATGGGCCCCATGTACACCACGGACCAGGTCTTGGTGTCGTACATGCTCGTTGTGAAGACGTCTGATGTGGCTAATGAACACAAGCTGGTTATCATGGCTCTGGAGAATGGCCTGTCGAGAAACACGTTGCTCTCCCCGGTCGTCACCTTGGGGCCCGTGTGCATATTTAACGGCTTCCACATCCTCAGAGTGAACCAGGACCTACCTGCCAGCTACAACATACAATTTGTCCTCACGTCCAACGGGGATGGCACCGTGACCATGCTCGGCGGGAACATAACCCTATACGTGTCAAGGATACATGACAGAACTAAGCCCACTGCCGTGATGCAACTGGTGGCCTAAAACGGGTCTCCACATACACCACGGGTGGCGATCGCCCACGGCAACATGGATATAACAGACGGCTGTCATGTCCCAATGTATGCAATACCCGTAGTATGGTGTTTCGATAGATACAATGGCTATGTGCCAAGACAATAAAGATCTTTATTGTTATTGTCACACATGTACATTAAATCACCATTCATCAGCTGTGCCCTTAGTAATAACTGGCTGTTGATAGTGGGCACGATGTGGGCCCCTCTCTTGAACGACCTGTTGCCTCACACCGATGCCAGAAACACATTCAGACATAGGTATGCAGACCCCTAGACTATAAAGACCATTACACCAAGCACAACGATCACAATAGGAATGTTTCCTGTTCTGGGTGGTGTTCCTCCTGCTTTGAAGAAGAAGAACAATAACGTTTACTCATCTACCAAACACTGCATTGTGTACTATAAATTCAAACATGAGATGTGATATGAAGCCTATACTAAGTCGGATGCCCGTACTATGCCCATGGTGTGACTAGGCAGAATAGCTACTACAACCATACTATTATGGTCTAGTCACACAATGATCACAATAGGAATGACTCCTGTATTGGGCGGTCCTTACCCTGGAAAAAAAGAAAAGCATCTACCAAACACAGCACAGGCTACTTCAAATCGACACATGAGATGTAATATGTTTACAATTAAACATAACAACCCAGACTCAGGCATTCATAAGTCAGTGTGAGCCATAACATTATGCCCATTGTGTTGATGTTCATAATATGCCCATAGTGTGACTAGGCTGACAGTAACCACAACCATACCGTCAAGGCTCAGTCACGCTATGATTACAATAGAAATGGCTCTTGTTCCAGGCAACCTGTATTTAGAGGGTTGGTTTAACCCATACTTATATCTTGACTTTAGTGTAATGGGCAGACATGCCTGTACTAAGAAAGTGGAATGTTTAATTACCATCCATCCATCCATCCATCCATCTTCTTCCGCTTATCCGGGGTCGGGTCGCGGGGGCAACAGCTTCAGGAGGGACTCCCAGACTTCCCTCTCCCCAGCCACTTCATCCAGCTCATCCCAGGGGATCCCAAGGCGTTCCCAGGCCAGCTGAGAGACATAGTCTCTCCAGCGCGTCCTGGGTCGTCCCTGGGGTCTCCTACCGGTGGGACATGCCCGGAACACCTCCCCAGGGAGGCGTCCAGGAGGCATCCTGATAAGATGCCCGAGCCACCTCATCTGGCTCCTCTCAACGTGGAGGAGTAGCGACTCTACTCCGAGTCTCTCCCGGATGACCGAGCTTCTCACCCTATCTCTAAGGGAGAGCCCGGACATCCTGCGGAGAAAACTCATTTCGGCCGCTTGTATCCGAGATCTCGTTCTTTCGGTCACGACCCATAGCTCGTGACCATAGGTGAGGGTAGGAGCGTAAATCGACCGGTAAATTGAGAGCTTTGCCTTTTGGCTCAGCTCTCTCTTCACCACAACGGACCGGTACAGGGTCCGCATTACTGCCGACGCTGCACCGATCCGCCTGTCGATCTCACGCTCCATCCTCCCCTCACTCGTGAACAAGACTCCAAGATACTTGAACTCCTCCACTTGGGGCAGGATCTCATCCCCGATCCGGAGAGGGCATTCCACCCTTTTCCGATCGAGGACCATGGACTCGGATTTGGAGGTGCTGACCCTCATCCCGACCGCTTCACACTCGGCTGCGAACCGTTCCAGCGAGAGCTGGAGATCACGGCCTGAAGAAGCCAACAGCACCACGTCATCTGCAAAAAGCAGAGACGCGATGCTGAGGTCCCCAAACCGGACCCCCTCAACGCCTCGGCTGCGCCTAGAAATTCTGTCCATAAAAATTATGAACAGAATCGGTGACAAAGGGCAGCCTTGGCGGAGTCCAACCCTCACTGGGAACGAATCCGACTTACTGCCGGAAATGCGGACCAGACTCTGGCATCGGTGATACAGGGACCGAACCGCCCTTATCAGTTGGCTCGGCACCCCGTACTCCCGAAGCACCCTCCACAGAACCTCCCGAGGGACACGGTCGAACGCCTTCTCCAAGTCCACAAAACACATGTGGACTGGTTGGGCAAACTCCCATGCACCCTCGAGGATCCTGCCGAGGGTGTAGAGCTGGTCCACTGTTCCACGGCCAGGACGAAAGCCACACTGCTCCTCCTGAATCCGAGGTTCGACCTCCCGACGGACCCTCCTCTCCAGCACCCCTGAATAGACCTTACCAGGGAGGCTGAGGAGTGTGATTCCCCTGTAATTGGAACACACCCTCCGGTCACCCTTCTTAAAGAGGGGAACCACCACCCCAGTCTGCCAATCCAGAGGCACTGTCCCCGATGTCCACGCAACGTTGTAGAGGCGTGTCAGCCATGACAGCCCCACAACATCCAGAGCCTTTAAGAACTCTGGGCGGATCTCATCCACCCCCGGGGCCTTGCCACCGAGGAGTTTTTTAACTACCTCAGTGACTTCGACCCCAGAGATTGGAGAATCCGCCTCAGAGTCTCTAGGCCCTGCTTCCTCAATGGAAGGCGTGTAGGTGGAATTGAGGAGGTCTTCGAAGTATTCTCCCCACCGACTCACGACGTCCCGAGTCGAGGTCAGCAGCACGCCATCCCCACTGTAAACAGTGTTGACGTTGCACTGCTTCCCCCTCCTGAGACGCCGGATGGTGGACCAGAATTTCCTCGAAGCCGTCCGAAAGTCATTCTCCATGGCCTCACCGAACTCCTCCCACGCCCGGGTTTTTGCCTCAGCAACCGCCGAAGCCGCGTTCCGCTTGGCCATCCGGTACCTGTCAGCTGCCTCCGGAGTCCCGCAGGCCAAAACGGCCCGATAGGACTCCTTCTTCAGCTTGACGGCATCCCTTACCGCCGGTGTCCACCAGCGGGTTCGGGGGTTGCCGCCACGACAGGCACCAACGACCTTACGGCCACAGCTCCGGTCGGCCGCCTCAACAATGGAGGCGCGGAACATGGTCCACTCGGACTCAATGTCCCCCGCCTCCCCCGGGACGTGGGAAAAGCTCTGCCGGAGGTGGGAGTTGAAGCTCTTCCTGACAGGAGATTCTGCCAGACGTTCCCAGCAGACCCTCACAGAGCGTTTGGGTCTGCCAGGTCGGACCGGCATCTTCCCCCACCATCGGAGCCAACCCACCACCAGGTGGTGATCAGTTGACAGCTCCGCCCCTCTCTTCACCCGAGTGTCCAAAACATGCGGCCGCAAATCCGATGACACGACTACAAAGTCGATCATCGAACTGCGGCCTAGGGTGTCCTGGTGCCAAGTGCACACATGGACACCCTTATGTTTGAACATGGTGTTCATTATTGAAAATCCGTGTCGAGCACAGAAGTCCAACAATAGAACACCGCTCGGGTTCAGATCAGGGGGGCCGTTCCTCCCAATCACGCCCTTCCAGGTCTCACTGTCATTGCCCACGTGAGCATTGAAGTCACCCAGTAGAACGATAGAGTCCCCAGAAGGAGCGCTCTCCAGCACTTCCTCCAGGGACCCCAAGAAGGGTGGGTACTCTGAGCTGCTGTTTGGTGCATAGACACAAACAACAGTCAGGACCCGTCCCCCCACCCGAAGGCGGAGGGAGGCTACCCTCTCGTTCACCGGGGTGAACCCCAATGTGCAGGCGCCCAGCCGGGGGGCAATAAGTATACCCACACCTGCTCGACGCCTCTCACCGTGGGCAACTCCAGAGTGGAAGAGAGTCCAGCCCCTCTCGAGAGGGCTTGTACCGGAACCCAAACTGTGTGTGGAGGCTAGTCCGACTATATCTAGTCGAAATCTTTCTGCCTCGCACACCAGCTCGGGCTCCTTTCCAGCCAGAGAGGTGACATTCCATGTCCCAAGAGCCAGCTTCTGCAGCCGGGGATCAGACCGCCAAGGTCCCCGCCTTTGGCTGCCGCCCAGCTCACATTGCACCCGACCCCTTCGGCCCCTCCCACAGGTGGTGAGCCCATGGGAAGATGTTTAATTACCATTTCAATGAAACGTTGTGACTGTAATGTGTACATACCTGTGTCTTCCTCCTCTTGGTTGCTGACATCCCAGGGGATGGGGACCCTCACTGTCCTCCTTTGATTGCTGCTTCGCGCCGCACACCCTACATAGTTGTGTTTTCCCCTCTCCACCAGTATGGTGACATTCTTAGCTATGCTGACAGTGCTGTCCTTGTTATATAGTGTGGTGGACATACTCCTGTTTAGCAAAGTGGCCTTGTATAATAACATGGTGATGGCGGGTGCCGGTTTCCCGGTGGCGGAGCAGCTGAACACAACCGTTGTGGTTTCATTGGGCCCGCTGGCTGGTTGATATGTCATTGCGTCCACGTCAGAGATTCCTACGGGATGCAACAGCCATTAACAAACTGCACAGGTCATTAGAGCGTTAGTCTTACCTTCCACATTGATGCAGGAGGTCTCTTTGCGTTTGGAGGCCATCGGAAACATGTTAAAGATGCAGGTATAACAACCTGCATCTGTCCATGTGACGTTTCGTAGGGTTAGAGATGTTGAGTTGAGGGACGTGTCGCTGAGGATCGCCTTGCCTTGGTAAGGCTCGTTGATGTGCTGTCCATGGTCCCGGCTGTATGACCCTATATTAACATATGATTCCTTCCACATACGCTTTTGTCATGACACCTGCACCACATTCGACGTCGCCGCATTCTCGTCCAGCTCGCACTTGCAGAAAGCGTCCATGCCATAATCCACCTTTGTTTGTCCCATATTGGCTCCCTCCGATGGCTGCACTCCACAGGCCACTGACCACAAAACAACACACTGCAGTATAGTTCCGCTATTCATTGTTACACTTTTCCTATTGGTACCCATGTACCCGGATAATTCTACAACCACGTCTAGCTCTTTTCCACCCCCATGTTCAGTGTGTTCACACATCTAGGTTCGCTGTGGGGGAATTCAAATACCTTTGTGGTTCTTAAAAGTGATGATAGACATAGAGGAGGTCTACGACAACCTGATGTCCGGCCTGGCCGAGGACCTGGTGCCGCAGCTGTGCGCACAGCACGGTATGAGCACCGTTGAGTGTCTGCAACTACTGCTGCCTCTTCTGCCAGACGACATGGCAGCCGTTAGGGCCATCGAAATGGGCGCTGTGCCCGGGGACGTATTTACCCTGTTGAGGACTAAACCCGACACGTTCCAATACTGCGTGCAGCACGGCATACTCGATACGTCATCGCTCAGTACCACGTTTGACCCTCACGGATTCAACGTGGTGCAGGCCGCAGCACAAGCCAACATGTTAGAGGCCCTCACGCACATGGCGCCGTTCGACTGGTACATGGTAACGGGAAACGGAATGACCCTGGCCGACCTCGCCCTGGCGCCCAGGGGCTACGATCCTGAGGTGGTAAACTTTTTCCTAATGCACATGGACACGGGTGCACAAGTGGGCGCCAGCACCCTGTCGCGGCACATGGTTAACACGTGGCCTGAACACGCCCTGGTGCACGTGGCATCCCACGAAATGCCTCTTATCAGCACAGAGGACATGATGTTTCTGATTCACGCTGGCATGAGCCTGGCCGTAGTGGCGTTCGCGAGACACTACGACGTGACAACCACCCAAGTGGACAACCAGTACCTGCTACATTACATTATCATGTCGTGGTCACCGGACTACCACGCCGTGCTCGGTAACTACAGACTGGAGACACTGAACACCGTCTTGAGCTACGACAGTATGTCCATGGCTGACTTTGTAAACACTGGTTGGGTACCCTTAGAGGTGCTCCAGGTGTACATCCCGCAGACCTACTGGAACACGGAATCCATGGTTACGGCCATGGCTAACCTAGTGGCCCGGTTCAACGTAACGGATGGCTTGTACACCACCTATAATTGCGTAAGCTGCCTGTGGTACGTAATCATGGCAGCGGACTATAAGCCACCAGGATCGCTGGCTGTGGATCTGGCGTACCTGCTCACGTACTTGTCGTACAGGGTGAACACGCTCAGGGTGCCCATGCCTGCCCGGGATCAGGACCTAGAGGCGCACTTTAGGGCTAACGACTTTGAGGGATTGTCTGACATCTTGGCCACCCTTTACGCCCGGGCTCCCCACCTGCCCAACGTCGTGCACGAGGTCAGGACCTTACCGTGGGACTATTCGCTCTATCTCTCATACGTGTCAGAGACACAGCACGAGATCAAGAAGTGTCTGCACGTTATGGCCGGGCTGGGCGTCAGACCGGGTCCTGAGTACTTTTCCGTGGTGCGGTCCGAGTCACTGCTAGCCGAGATCTTTGAAAACAGTTTGAAGCAAATTGTCATGAGGCAGTATCTAAGAGAGCTGCAGGAGCACGTGGTCAAACATCCTGAGTACACCCAGCTATTGAACGACTAGTATGCCCATCCATAATGCGACCGATGTATACAATATGCCCATGGTGTGACTAGCAGGACAGTCATTACACCTATATTGTCAGGCTTAGTCACAACATGATACCCATGCCCGATATACGGTCACAGAGACGACATGCTGCCCATGGTGTGGCCATAACACTGTTATTATATGGTATGGGCGTGATGAACACTACGCATAGTCTGTGTGCACACCATATGGTGTGCACACATCAGGACCATGTCCTGGGCCACTGCCATATATTGTATCTATTGAAACGTCTACCGTTATTGTATTGGCGATATACAGTGGGGTGGCCATACACCGATACAAGAAAGCTATCCCACATAATGTTGCTTGAAATAAAATATGAATATATACTACCGGTGTACCGTAGGACTACAGGTAAAATGTCTGTCACAAAGGATGTAGTGTATGGCTATGCGGATCATGTGCTCAGGACCCGTGGCCTGGCGCCTCTTATCCACGGGGTGACTCGGGAGGACTACAGACCGTCGCTAGTCAGCCCTACACTTAAGGCCGCTCTGATACACAGCTGCGAAGAGGTGGCCAAAATGCTCAACGGGACACACATGTTCTCTGGGGTAGTGAGTGATGTGTTGAACACAGGCAACGTCAGTGTCATAGCCAGCATCATCGACTTTGTGCTGGCCGATGATCCCAACATAGGACGTGTGGTGGCTTTGGTTTACGCCAGTGTGGAGATATATGTGCAGTGTCTGTCTGCGCAACCTGAATGTTGCCCTGATATAATAACCATGCTTGTGGACAAGCTACCAGCGGACCTGGACTGGACACAGTTGGAGCGTGGTCGTAGACCACCCATGTCTACGACCACGGTAGCCCGAGTCTTTGTCGCGGGATTGGTGTCTGGTGTGGGCGGTGTCTGTATACTCTCTCTCGTTAGTTGCAGACCGGTTATATCTGTGACCGCAATATCCCGTATGTTTGTCGTGGGATTGGTGTGTGGCGTGGGCAGCTATATACTCTCTCTGATTATTTGAATAACATGAATGTACTGACTGTTTTGGGAATAAAACACCCTAGCTACAATGAAGGTGGTTGTGTTATTTCTGACTATCCTCTCAGGAACAAGTGCTCTCCCCGCGGTCTATGTCCTGCAGGGCACATGTAATGTGATGATACCATGCATGGCGGACAAGGTGGCTAATGTCAAGTACTTGTTCTTAACCTGGTACAGAGGGCTGCATAACGGGGCCACCGTTATTCTGAAGCGTCGCGGCTCCGGCAGAGTGAATTGCTACGGTAGATGGGCCAACACTACTGCACTACGTGAGGATGACAGCCTGCTTTTCCGGGATCCCATAACATGCTCTGACAACGGGACTTACACATGCAGTCGCACTGCACCTGTGGGGCATCGTGGCCAAGATGAAGAGGTGGACCTTTTTGTCATCCCATGTAAGGACTCTCCAGTCAGTCGCACTACACCCGTGGGGCAGCGTAACCAAGAGGAAGAGGTGGATCGTTCTGTCATCACATGTAAGGACCCCCCGGAAAGTAGGTCCCTACAGTACCTGTGTCACGGTCGGGTGGAGCATGGAGCAGGACGACCAAGTGCAGCTTGGACCAGGGTTTATTGAAGCAACTCAAAATACAGACTCGGTAAACTGACATGACTTAAACAATAACTTGACTGACTGACCGGGACGTGGAACAAGAAGAGAGCAGGACATGACGGCACCAAGACAGGACGACAACACCGAACGACAGCAACCAAAACCAAAACCAAAACCAATGACCAAAACCAATGATCCGACAGGGAGAGAGGGGCAGACAGGACTTTTATACAAGACAGGTAACGAGAGGCAGGTGGGAACAATCACACTAATCATGGGCACACAGGAGGGGAGGGGCGAGCACACAGACAGAAACCAAGACAACAGACACATAGTGGAGCAGTTGGGGACGAGACGTGACAACCTGATCCCTTACATGATAGCGGCCGAGGTGTTCCTCTTAATCATGGCGGTGTTAGCCTACTGCCGGCACAGGCACATGCCTTGTTTCACAATACTTTGAATAACTACTGAAACATTTGCTGCTGCTGCTTTAAACAATAAACATGGAAAATGATTCTGATGTACGTCTGCTTTGAGTGCGAGTACAAATGTCGATTAACACTACATATTAACTCGGGGTGTAAATAATGTCTGGAGCGTTAGGGTAAACAATAACACAACAACAATTGAATGTTGATCAACATCCAATTGTGGGGTAACAATATTTGAATATTGCCGATTGACCGCATATGGGGTGAATACATGACTAGGGGACACATTCCTTTCACCATGGTGGGGTAACACATTTGAATATTGCCAATCGGCTGGTTGTGGAGTGAATACGTGGGTAGGGGACACATTCCTTTCACCATGGAGTCTACGCCTTTTCCCTGCAGCATTTGTTTGGAGACCATGACATCTATTGTTGTTACTCCGTGCGGCCATCCATTTTGCCAGCAGTGCATTGAAACCGACGTTGCTATCTGCAACACCGACTACCGTTGTCCGGTGTGCCGGACCACAATGTACCTCGGGGACGTACAGAAGGTGTATGATCTGGATCGCATGGTGAAGGAGTGCCTCGCCGAGTCTGAGCAACGGGTAGCCGATGCCATCTGTGAAACCGAGGAGCGATGCGCGCTGCGTCACAGTCGGGACCTGTGTAACCTGGAGCAACGGCTGCAGGCCGAACACTACAAGGGGAAACAGCAGCTAATGTTGCAGTTGCACGGCACCGGTAACCAGATGGCCAAGGTATGTGTGGAGAAACTGGTTCTTGAGCGGCGACATGCCCTGGCTTGCGCTGAGGCCGAAACAGCCATCAAGCAGCGGGACGAGCTTCAGGTTGAGTTGGCATACGATCATTTGACCAAAGAGAGCCTTCGTATCAAGCTGAAGCGGCATCGGACGGCGGACAACAGCTCCACCAAACTTCGCCGGGTCCAGGCCCAGCTTGCCGAGCTACAGGCAAAACACAATCTCCTGAAAACATCTGCCGCGGCTTTCTGCGACAATCTGACCGATACCCCCTTTTTCGCGGACTTGTCCGATGTGCGGGCCCGGATGACCGACATAATGGAGAAAGACTGCCGCATGAAAAGGAATGTGTCCTTGTTTCGCGATACTTTGAATGACTGCTGAAACATTTGCTACTGATTTGAACAATAAATAAAGATACTTCTGATGTGCACCCTCTTTGAGTCTGGGCACATATTTTGATTAAGCGAAATGCAACACTGGATGTCTGAAGGGTTGTGTTTAGAGGTGCAAGACAAAAGTGGTAACTACTAGGGTATGAGCAATGTCTGGTATGTTGCCTCCACATGGCTGGGCCAAGTGTCCAGCCCAAGGTTTCACAATCTGCGGGTTCATAACCCCAGGTAAAACATTTCTTGACAGTCGCTACGACAAGCACATTCCCCTCGCGAACCACTACAAGGCCTTACACATATGGGGCCGTGATAGACCTAACCAACACCACACACTATTACAATGGCAAAGCCCTGGGCTCGTGCTATCACAAGATACGCTGCAAGGGACACAACCAGTGCCCCAGCCCCAGAGCGGTGCGCACTTTCTTGGGCCTGTGTCAGGCCGCTCAAGGCCCGGTGTATGTGCACTGCACATACGGCTTCAATCGCACTGGTTACCTGGTGTGCTGCTACCTGGTGGAGTGCCGCAAGATGTCGGTGCATGACGCCATCCGCCTCTTTGCAGAGGCCAGACCTCCGGGCATCTACAGGGAGGAGTATGTTAAGACTCTGTGCATCAAGTACAACGCCCGCACACTGTTAGTGGCGGCCGACTTGCCGGCATGGCTGCCTGAGCTGCCTGTGACATGCGTACCGGCCCACTGTGAGACGTCCACACACAAGCTGGGCCTAGGGGCCGTGCACGACGTGGAGCTGTGCGCTGAGATAACACGCGTCATCACAGGAGCCGTGGGCTATCGCTACCGTGACCAGTTTCCCGGCTGCATGCCCGTATCGATGAGCAGACATAATCATTCCGAGGTGGTGAGGCTGGGCGCTGACGGGCGCGCCACATGGAAGGCTGACGGCACCCGGTATATGCTGTACATAGATGGGCGTGACCGCATGTACGTCATGGACCGTTGCGCGACCATATGGCAACTGACCGAGGACCGGTTTGAGAGGCCCTGCGGCCTGCACCTGACGGACACCCTGGTAGATTGTGAGCACTGCGGCCAGGACCTGTACATCTTTGATGCGGTGTATGTGTGCGGTACCCACGTGGCTGACTACACTTTGGACAGCGGGCTTGAGGCTGCACGTGTGGTGGCGCGTTGTCACCACGGGCCCCTGCGTGTCACGGTTAAAGTGTTTGTGCCATTGTCCGAGGTCGAAGCACTCTACGAGGCGTATGCCGACCGGTCCGACTGCGACGGCTTTCTGTTCCAGTCCAACGAGGAGCCCTACTACGGTGGGCGTGACGTGTTCGTGGTAAAGTACAAGCCTCCCGAAAAGAACACGGTGGACTTCAAGCTGGTGCCCATTGACGCCCAGTGCGCGTGGCTGTACCTGCACGCAGCCACGGAGCCTTTTGCTCAGGTGTTGGCGTGGGACCCGGGCATGGCCGGCTGCGTGGTCGAGTGCGCCTTTGCGGACGGCGCGTGGCGTGTGCTGCGTGTGCGTTCCGACAAGACCCAGGCTAACACGTACTTCACGGCACTGCGCATCTACGACAGCATTCGGGAGCCGGTGGACAACTTCCGGTCCGAGCTGCTCGATAAGTGCAACAGCTCGTGGCGTCTGGAGCGGCGGTCTGTGGAGCAGTTCTTCCGCTTCACCACATACGACCGCTTCGCCGCGTGGTGTAACCGCGTGTCGCGGGGCCTTGCAGTGCAGCTGTCGCCCATCGACGGTTGGGGCCCGGACATCAAGTGGACACTGTTTGTGTCGCTGTCCGCGTACAGCACCACAAACACACCGGTGTTTTGCTCATGACGAGAGACTGTATTTGAATCTCCCCGATCGACAGTGCGCATACGAGATGTACAAAGGCCTCGGGGCATCGCCTGTACAAGTTGAGTCTCCCCAATCGACAGTGCGCATATGCGATGTACAAAGGCCTCGTGGCATCGCCTGTACAAGTTGAATCTCCCCAATCGACAGTGCGCATGTGTGATGTACAAAGGCCTCGGTACATCGTATAGGCACTACCATGGCAACACCCAAGAGGAACCGATCCAACCTCTATACGACATACACCACGTGCATGCGGAATACGCGGCACGACACAGCGGAGTATGCCCGAAGAAAAGGATTGGAGACCACTATTAACGGTCGGGATATGACAAAGTCCGAGATGTGCGCCATGCTGTTTACGGATCGGGTACCGCAACAACGGGTGAGCATAGACAATGCCGTTAGGACTCACAGTCTGGGGCAATTGCAGAACATGTGCACGGAAAAGGGCATCCCTTACCTGAATGAGCGAGGCATGCCCCTGACTAAGCACGCGTTGTGTGAGATGTTGTTTCACCCGGCCGAACGCACGCTCCAAGAGACAGTTCAGCCTAATGAAAACGACTGCACCATGAGTCACCCACTCCACGATGAGGCTGTGGATCGCGTCCTGGTAAAATACAACACTACTCAACTCCAGTTTATGTGCAGCGATCCGGATATTGTGATCATGGACAGGGGCAGAGCCGTTGACAAAGCGGCCATAGTGGCCAGACTCTCGGGCTCACCGCAGACCAGTACCGTTACATCAGCCTCGCATCGGCCCGCGGTGGCCAGCAGCAGCAGCAGCAGCAGCAGCAGCAGCAGCAGCAGCAGCAGCAGCAGCAGCAGCAGCAGCAGCAGCAGCAGCAGCAGCAGCAGCAGCAGCAGCAGCAGCAGCAGCAGCAGCAGCAGCAGCAGCGTCCAACGTATTCCAAGTATGCGTGAGTGCATGAGAACGATGTCTATGAGACAAGTGGTCGCCATGTGCAAAGAACGTAACATCGATGTGAGAAATGAAGATACCGGGCGCCCGTACACCCACGCAGAGCTGTGCAAGAAGCTAACGGGCAGTTCTCCCACCATCACGGTACCCGAAACGGGACTGGTGGTGGACCCGGCGCCCGCAAACAGTCTAGTGTACATTAAGATGCCCCACACTATGCTGCATAACACAGTTCGTGCAGCCCACGGTGTCACGTACAGCTTTGTGGCCGTGCAAGACTCTGTTCCGGGCACTTACAAGCCTGTGGATCCGGAGCACTATGTCGTCTGTCACACCCCTCCGAAGGACATTGCAGTGCAGCTGTCGCCCATCGACGGTTGGGGCCCGGACAGCAAGTGGACACTGTTTGTGTCGCTGTCCGCGTACAGCACCACAAACACACCGGTGTTTTGCTCATGACGAGAGACTGTATTCGAATCTCCCCGATCGACAGTGCGCATACGAGATGTACAAAGGCCTCGGGGCATCGCCTGTACAAGTTGAGTCTCCCCAATCGACAGTGCGCATATGCGATGTACAAATGCCTCGGAGCATCGCCTGTACAAGTTGAATCTCCCCAATCGACAGTGCGCATGTGTGATGTACAAAGGCCTCGGTACATCGTATAGGCACTACCATGGCAACACCCAAGAGGAACCGATCCAACCTCTATACGACATACACCACGTGCATGCGGAATACGCGGCACGACATAGCGGAGTATGCCCGAAGAAAAGGATTGGAGACCACTATTAACGGTCGGGATATGACAAAGTCCGAAATGTGCGCCATGCTGTTTACGGATCGGGTACCGCAACAACGGGTGAGCATAGACAATGCCGTTAGGACTCACAGTCTGGGGCAATTGCAGAACATGTGCACGGAAAAGGGCATCCCTTACCTGAATGAGCGAGGCATGCCCCTGACTAAGCACGCGTTGTGTGAGATGTTGTTTCACCCGGCCGAACGCACGCTCCAAGAGACAGTTCAGCCTAATGAAAACGACTGCACCATGAGTCACCCACTCCACGGTGAGGCTGTGGATCGCGTCCTGGTAAAATACAACACTACTCAACTCCAGTTTATGTGCAGCGATCCGGATATTGTGATCATGGACAGGGGCAGAGTCGTTGACAAAGCGGATGTTAGGGTTTTTCAAATTATCCTTATCGTATGATTATGTTGGAATGCAACCGGTAATACATAACCTACCTTGTCTCATCCTACACAAGGTCGTAAAACATCCCCTGATATGTTTTGACTAGAGCACAAGGGCTTCCTATTCAGTCTACTCTTACCCCCACTCTTTCTCTTAATAAATATGCCTTTGCAGTTGGGAGAGGCTCCAGATTTCATTCCTGTAGCGAGTGATCTCTCCACCTGCAGGTGTCTAAAAGAACTTGCCTTGTCTCCCGTGTGGTTCTTGCAAAATAAGTTGGAGTGAGCAAATCTCTAACATTTTGGTGCCGAAACCCGGGACCTCTCATACCCATCATCTGGCTGACGGAGGACGACGCGCTGTACACCGTCGACGGGCCAGCGTCCACTAGCCGGACCTGGTAAAGAAAGACCTGGGAAGGAAATTTTTCGCTGGGCCAGCATCTTAGGTCTGCCTTCGTCTGACAGAGGTGGATTGACGGGACCCGGCAGTGCAACGAACCAGGGGACAAGTAAGTTAAAGGCCTGAAGTTGTGTTGTGTTGTTAAACGCGTAACACGTAGAGGTGCACGAGAGCCAGCTTGGGTTCAAGTCCCAGTGGAAGAAACAGGCTAAGAAAGGCAGAGCTTCTTTTTCGTTCATCGAAGAAGTGTGTAGACTCTTCTTTGTCTGTTTTTCCGAGCTGAGGGATCTGGCTTGGGTTAGAGTCCCAGTGGAAGGAACGTGCTAAGAAACACGGAGCTTCTTTTTTGTTAATCAAAGAAGGGCGTAGATTTTTCTTTGTATGTTTTTCCAAGCCAAAGAACAGCTTGGGTTCAAGTCCCAGTGGAAGAAACGGGCTAAGACAAACAGAGCTTCTTTTTCTTAATTGAAGAAGGGCGTAGATTTTTTCTTTTGTCCGTTTTTCCAAAGCTGTTTGGGAGGGTTTTACACCCATCCCTGGATAGGCCTGGAAAAAAAAAAGCGCTGGAGTTGATTGAGTGTGTAACTGGTAGGATAAATTGACTAAATAGCAGTTCTAGCATTGATCCACGGCAATAATACAGGCTAGTAATTTGTTGAAAGGTCGATTTAAACGTGCATTGAGGATCCTCAAAGAGTCAAAGAAATAAATAAGTAATAATAATAATAATAATAATAATAATAATAATAATAATAATAATAATAATAATAATAATAATAATATTTTTGAGAAAAAGAAATTGTATAACCTAAAATTACTAGAATTAAGATGGGAAATAAAAACGGTAAATCTCTACCTCTTGACGGAGATGAGAAGTACATGGCGAGTAGATTTCTTAATTGTATGCAATATATGCCGAAGTGGAAGAAAAAGTATGGAGTAGAAGGGAAGTTGAGAGTTGAAGTGTGGAAGATAGTAGTTGATGTTTTAGAAGAGAGTGTGGATAAAAAGAAAAATGGACTGAAAAAGAAAAGAAAAGAAAGAGAATTGGATTGTGCTAAAATGTGGTTGAAAGCTTCACAAGAGAGAAAAGAACAAATCCAAAAGACAAAATATAGAAAGATGAAAGGTGATGAGGCTGAGACTATGTTTGCCAGGCCGGAAGACAATGAGGCCGCAGTGCGCAGGCGCACTGCCGCGGCCATGACTCCAGCCGAAACTGAAGGCGCAGCTCAAGCAGAGGAGCAAGAGGGGCCTTCCGCTCGGACGCAAAACTTGTATCCAAGCTTAACAAACCTGCAGCCCCCCCCCCCCCCCCCCCCCATATAACAGCAAAAGAAGTCAGGGTCACATTATTAGAAGTCCTGTACAAACAAGAAGTTTGACCACTGCTGCTAAATTTTCTCAAAATGTAGACAATGTTGATGTGTGCCCAATGATACAGGTGCCCAACCCTATTGTAGGCGAAGGCCAACCCCCACATACATATGTTTTCCGGCCATGGACTCTGGAAGAGGCAAGAAAAGCAGTTGAAGGGGTTACCCCTGTTGCTGAAGACCCAGATATATGGGCAGAGGACATGGCTGGAATTATACATTCCTATAGACTGAATGGACATGAGGCAGGAGAGGCTGCAATGTCCTCCTTGGGAAAAGACTGGGCAAAGGTTAGAGGAAATTCTACAGGTAGAAATAATCAAGGGCCTTTTCCCTATCCCATTGAGGGAAATCAATTGGGAGGGGAGTATGCAGCACAATGGAATGGTCTTGTGCAAAGAGTGCGAACTATATTTCAAAGACGAGCGAATTATGGTCATTTGGCAGGAATAAAACAGAAGCCTGGCGAAGATACTGATGATTTTCGTTTGAGATTTGAAAAAGAATTCAGGGTGCATAGTGGCATCCCATTCAATGATACAGCTGAGAGTGCTTATCAACAACAGCTTAAAAATGCGCTCCTCACTAATTTCCGCCCTGAAATAGGCAACTGGGTGAGGAAACATTTGGTGGAAGTGGATGTTGCAAGTGTGACAACAACTATGCAATGGGCCAGACATGCTGAAAAAGTGATCAAAAAAGGCAAAAGTTCTGATGTATTTCATCTAGATAATGATGATGATGAACTAGATGAAGATACAACAGTCTTCTTCCAAGGGTCCCAGCAAGGCAGAGGAGGAGGTAGAGGCCAACAAGGTCGCAGGCCGCCATATAATTCAAAACCCCCACGAGATTCTGACAACTGTTGGAACTGTGGGAAACGAGGACACTTTGCAAGAGTGTGTCGTTCTGCAAAACAATATCAATCAAAGGGTGCAGGAAGGGGCAGAGGAAAGGCCAAATTTTCAGCATGACTAGATTCCCCCCCTTTGACCTCTGATGCTTCTATAGAGGAAGAAATAGTAGATGTCCATACAGCATGGGACATTCTGAGTGCATTAAAAGAAAAAACATATGTTACTCTAAACATTGGAGGCAGTGATGTCGAGTTTTTGTGTGATACCGGGGCTTGTAAAACCGTGATAAAAACTAAAGTCCCAAATCTAAAGGCCTCCCAAAATACTATTTGGGTGAAATCTGCTGATGGGCAGGTACACAAGGAAAGTATCTCTAATCCAGTTGAAGTGAGAGATAAGGAAACTGGAACCATGGCTTCAGTTTCGATTGTCCTATCCCCAAAATGTCCTATAAACCTGTTGGGATCTGATGACTCGGTTGGGAATTGCAATAATTCCAGTAAAGGATGGCATGCGAGCATGTAGAGTGAGAGATGTGGACTCATATGCTGCACAAGCAGGTGAACAGATTTGCTGCTCCTATGCCATCCCTCCTGAACGAAATCCTAAACTCCCAAGCAGATTGCTGAGTGAAGCTCGAAAACAAATGTCCCAACCTGAATCAGAAATGACTTGTACTGAATTACATGTCACCATGAATATTCTCACTGATACACAAGATGACTATATTGGAAGTTTTCTCAGCGACACAGAAGTAACTTTAACAATCACTGCTCTGTACACTGATCGCAGGTCATTTGCAGCTGCCGCTGTGCTCTTGCCCGCTCCTCAGAAAGACAGATACAAATTGTCGGCTATACCCCACATCTCATTGTTTAAACCTCACAGCATAACGTGGGCAGATGTGGGTTCCCGAATTAAACTTGCTGGATCTGTGACTGATTATGAGGACAAAGGTGATGGGTGGAGCTACAGTACCAGTTGTGACGTGTGGAAGCAAACAGTGTGTGAAGTAGCTGTAGGCAGAGCAGGCGCTTGTGCGCTTCCTTGACTAGTTGACATTTATTTGAATGAAAAGGAGGAGGGGGAATTGGCTGGGCTTCCTGAAAAACTGTGGACCAAGGGCCCATCTGATGTAGGACTTTTAAAATCCATTTCCCCAGTACAGATCAAACCAAGATCAGAGTGGCGTCCAAGAGTTAAACAATATCCTTTAAAACAGGAGGCAATGAACGGGATTGCCCCTGTTATAAATGATCTTTTGACAGGAGGAATCATTAGGGAGTGTTCGGATTCTCCTTGCAACACTCCCATTTTTCCAGTCCAAAGGCCGACAAAATTAATTGGCGAATGATACAAGATTTACGAGCAGTGAATGATGCAGTGCAAACAAGAGCACCCAATGTGCCTGACCCACACACACTTCTGAACACTTTGAAACCTAATCAGAAGTTTTTCACAGTAATTGATCTCAGCAATGCATTTTTCTCAGTGCCAATTCACCCAGACTCACAGTTTTGGTTCGCTTTTACCTTTAAAGGACAGAGCTATACATACACCAGATTGCCACAAGGATTTGCTGATAGTCCAACTATTTTCGTTCAAGCTATCATGGCCTGTTTGGCTGAGTTTCAGATGTCAAACAAAAGCCAACTTCTAGTTTATGTAGATGATCTCCTGGTAGCCTCTGAAACTGAAGCTGCTTGCAAGGTAGACTCCTTAGCATTGTTACACTATCTCTGCAAAACAGGGAATGAAGTGAGCAGAAATAAGTTACAATGGGTCAGACAGGAAGTGAACTATTTAGGTCACACTTTGTCGGCTTCTGGAAGACAGATACAAAGAACCAGAAAGCAGATTATTTCAGATACACCGAAACCTGAAACAAAAAAACAAATGATGTCATTTTTGGGGCTCTGCAATTACTGCAGAGCATGGATCCCACATTATGCGGAAAAAATACAACCGCTGCTGGATATTGTGCATGGAGTTCCCATGACAATGACAGAAAAAATCATGTGAACACCAGTAGCGGATGATGCTTTTGTAGTGCTGAAACAGGCTCTGATAGAAACCACAACTCTTATCTTGCCAGACTACAACAAAACCTTTGTGCAAACAGCAGACTGCAGGAATGGTTTTATGACCTCAGTGTTGCTGCAGAGTCATGGCAGCAAACTAAGACCAATTGCAATTTATTCAAAAAAACTGGATCCAGTGGCTCTGTCTTTGCCGGACTGTGTCCAAGCAGTATGCGCGGCGGCGCTTGCAGTGAGACAATCTGCAGATGTGGTGCTCTTTCACAAAATGGAGCTGCTGATTCCACATGCTGTAGATGTGTTGCTGCTGCAAAGCAAAATGAACTTTTTGTCGCCAGCTAGACATCTGTCCTACTCTGCTATACTTCTGTCACAACCACACATCGTGATAAAGAGGTGCACAATCCTTAACCCAGCAACGTTGATCCCGTTGCCAGGGGATGGAACACCACATAACTGTTTGGATGCTACAGAACATCTACAGCTGCCCAGAGAAGATTTAAGTGACACGCCACTTGACAAGGGGGAAAAGTGGTTTGTGGATGGATCATGTTCAAAGGATCCTAAAGGAAACAATCAAAGTGGTTATGCAATTGTGAAATTGCCAAACCAGATTGTTGAAGCAGAGAAGCTTCCATACACCAGGTCAGCACAGGCTGCTGAGCTGATTGGTCTAACAAGAGCTTGTAAATTAGCGGAAGATAAGGAAGTCACTGTATACACAGACAGTCAGTATGCGTTTTCTACTCTGTTCTATTTTGCGAAACAATGGGAGCGCAGAGGGATGACAACATCAACCGGTAAGCGGGTTACCCATGCCTCCTTGTTAAAAGAATTGTTGCAGGCCATTCTTTTACCTGCTAAACTAGCTGTGTGTAAATGTGCTGCTCACACCACTGGCAGAGATGAAGTCTCAAATGGAAACAGATTAGCAGACAAAATTGCAAAAGAAGCAGCTGCAGGGAGACATGGCCATGAATTTTTTTTAATGGGTTCAGAGGACACACAACTCATAGATAAGACTGTACTGACAGATATGCAGGGCAATGCGCCAATGGTGGAAAAACGAATGTGGACGACAAAAGGTGCAATAGTGGATACAGATAATATCCACCGCATCAATGACAAACCTGTTTTACCAAAATCACTTTTTAAGGCAGCAGCGCTTGCGACACATGGGCCTTGCCATGTGTCGACAGGAGGGATGAAGTCCATCATAGATCAACAATTCACTACCTTTGGTTTAGATGCTTACTTAAAAAAAATTTGTAAAGCATGTCCTGTTTGTGTGAAACATAATCCACAAGGAAACATGAGACCTAAGAGAGGCTCATTTCCAAAACCCTCTTATCCATTTCAAATCATGCATATGAATTTTATTGAACTCACACAAAGTGGACCTTACAAATACTGCCTAGTGATGATTGATGCATTTTCAAAATGGGTGGAAGTAGTTCCATCTAAACGCGCAGATGCCTTAACAGTGGCAAAAGCTAGCTGCAAAACCATCATACCAACTCATGGCATCCCCCAAACCATTTACAGTGACAATGGTCTACACTTTGTGAACCAAGTTGTGCAGAACATGGCTGTACACCTTGGAATAACGTTAAAAAACCACTGTGCTTGGCATCCTTCGAGCGCAGGCCTGGTTGAACGGGCAAACTTTACTATCAAAAGCAGGTTGAAAAAATGCATGGAAACAACAGGCCAGAGTGCCTCGACTTAGTGAAGCTCTATATGAGAATTACTCCCACTCCCGAAGGACTAACACCTTTTGAAGTCATACATGGGAGACCATACAGACTACCAGTGTTCCCTGCAGATTTGCAAAAAGCAGACGAAGAACAGACCTTGGCAGATTATCTAATCAGGACGCTCAAACTGAAAGATGTGTCCAATGCAAATTTACTGCCGCCTGATCTCTCCCCCTCACAGGTGGACAACCCCATCAATCCAGGAGACTGGGTCTACATCAAGGTCATCAAAAGAAAGAACTGGGCCAGCCCGCGGTGGGAGGGACCGTTTCAAGTTTTGCATGCTACTCCCACGGCGGTTAAGATTTCTCAATGGCCCAGTTGGATTCACCTCAGCCACTGCAAGTTGCAGAGAGTGCTGGACCCCTAATTCGGAGTGGTGGGGAAGGCTAACTACAAAGGAGTCCCATCGTTTAGGGTGAGACGTCTCACTGTTGGTGAAGAATTCATCAATCCCCACTCCGCTAGGCGAGGGGATGTCCCGTTGTCTCTGCCATCACGGTACCCGAAACGGGACTGGTGGTGGACCCGGCGCTTGCAAACAGTCTAGTGTACATTAAGATGCCCCACACTATGCTGCATAACACAGTTCGCGCAGCCCACGGTGTCACGTACAGCTTTGTGGCCGTGCAAGACTCTGTTCCGGGCACTTACAAGCCTGTGGATCCGGAGCACTATGTCGTCTGTCACACCCCTCCGAAGGACATTGCAGTGCAGCTGTCGCCCATCGACGGTTGGGGCCCGGACATTAAGTGGACACTGTTTGTATCGCTGTCCGCGTACAGCACCACAAACACACCGGTGTTTTGCTCATGAAGAGAGACTGTATTCGAATCTCCCCGATTGACAGTGCGCATCCGAGATGTACAAAGGCCTCGGGGCATCACCTGTACAAGTTGAGTCTCCCCAATCGACAGTGCGCATATGCGATGTACAAAGGCCTCGGGGCATCGCCTGTACAAGTTGAATCTCCCCAATCGACAGTGCGCATGTGTGATGTACAAAGGCCTCGGTACATCGTATAGGCACTACCATGGCAACACCCAAGAGGAACCGATCCAACCTCTATACGACATACACCACGTGCATGCGGAATACGCGGCATTGGAGACCACTATTAACGGTCGGGATATGACAAAGTCCGAGATGTGCGCCATGCTGTTTACGGATCGGGTACCGCAACAACGGGTGAGCATAGACAATGCCGTTAGGACTCACAGTCTGGGGCAATTGCAGAACATGTGCCACAAAGCTGTACGTGACACCGTGGGCTGCGCGAACTGTGTTATGCAGCATAGTGTGGGGCATCTTAATGTACACTAGACTGTTTGCGGGCGCCGGGTCCACCACCAGTCCCGTTTCGGGTACCGTGATGGTGGGAGAACTGCCCGTTAGCTTCTTGCACAGCTCTGCGTGGGTGTACGGGCGCCCGGTATCTTCATTTCTCACATCGATGTTACGTTCTTTGCACAAGGCGACCACTTGTCTTATAGACATCGTTCTCATGCACTCACGCATACTTGGAATACGTTGGACGCTGCTGCTGCTGCTGCTGCTGCTGCTGCTGCTGCTGCTGCTGCTGCTGCTGCTGCTGCTGCTGCTGCTGCTGCTGCTGCTGCTGCTGCTGGCCACCGCGGGCCGATGCGAGGCTGATGTAACGGTACTGGTCTGCGGTGAGCCCGAGAGTCTGGCCACTATGGCCGCTTTGTCAACGGCTCTGCCCCTGTCCATGATCACAATATCCGGATCGCTGCACATAAACTGGAGTTGAGTAGTGTTGTATTTTACCAGGACGCGATCCACAGCCTCATCGTGGAGTGGGTGACTCATGGTGCAGTCGTTTTCATTAGGCTGAACTGTCTCTTGGAGCGTGCGTTCGGCCGGGTGAAACAACATCTCACACAACGCGTGCTTAGTCAGGGTGGTGGGCCCCAGGCCGCCCACAGTCTACGAGGAGTATGTTCTCGCGAGCGAGGGCTGCCGCTGTGATATCTTTGGCGCCATTATGGCCGTGTGGATACACATGGGTCCCGCGTCAGACACCTTGCTCTCTTTTGCTCAGTACCTATGTGATCGCTATCTCACGAGAAGGCTACCAGTACCAGCACAATAGTCACAGTCCCAATTATCAAGGGTATCAGCATGGACATGGGCTGAAGTGGAGGCGCAGGCGCAGGCGCTGGCACTGGTGCTGGCGCTGGCGCCGGAGGTGGAGGTGGGGGTGGGTACGGGGGTGTTGGTGGAGGTGGGGGCAGCGGCTTGGGCCCGTGGCCGTCAAAGTTGCAGTTGATAATGTTCTTTACGTCTTCGATGGTTACAGCACCAGTATCCACCATCTGATAGGCAACTTCACATACATTTGCCGGGCACGTGGGCTTGCGCACCGCACTAGGCAGCAGCTGGTTGACGGAGTCTGCGCATGGGGCATACCAACAACCGTCGTTAAACACCTTCATGGCTTTGACTTTTGCGTAGGCGGGATCGCGTGTCCGCATGGCGCACTTGCAGTCCGCCGAGGTCGGGTTGGGCACGCAGTAGCCCTGGATGAAGGCATCATTGTTGGGCGGGTGTAGGTTGTTGTACCATTTGCTGCACCAGTTTGAACCGGGACCAGTTATCTTAGATGTGATGGTACCATCAGCGGTGCGTGTGGGCACGCTACAGTAGTTTGAGTTGAGTGTGAGCATTGAAATGGCATTGTCACTACGAGAGCCAAACAGGTCAGTGGAGCGACTCAATTGATTCTCTGTGTCTACATACTCCATCTTGTACGTGAGTGCAAGCTGGGGGGCCCTTCCATGGAACTGTGCACCTATCACAGGGTTGATGCCCTTTGAGCTCAGGCCAATCTGGCCGTCCCTGGTGCTGGCTGCCATGCACGTGGGCTGGGAAGTGCAGAAGCCGCCGCAGCATGAGGCTTGCCCCAATTCCCAGTCGCGCACCCCGTTGTGCATGGGACACTCCCTACGTCCTGTAAATGCGCTGCACCAGCCGCATGCGCACGGCGCGTCGGTGGGCACGGCTGCACTATCGCGGTCTATCTGAGTGCGAAACAGGGTTACAGTTGACGCCATCTTTTAAAGACCCGACACGCTTTAAAATAGCAGTCATGAAAACAGTTTTAGTTACACTGGGTTTTATTATGCTGATTGTATGGTGTTACATTGTGTGGTCCAACCAGCGTACGCTCATAAGGTACATAGAGAACAGCAAAAACAAAGCTAGAGAGGACGACATAGAGGGGTGCGATGACTGCACCGCCTAGGACATCACACCCCTGTCAAGGAACGACTGGCCATGGGTCATCGTTTGTTTATTGACTCTGCATGCCGCCAGCATGGGAGGCTCCTTGTAAATGTGCACAGCGGCTGTTAGGGTTTTCCAGGTTATCTTTATCATAGGATTATGTTGGAATGCAACAGGTAATAAATACCTTACCTTGTCCTCCTTATCACAAGATCGTAAAACATCCCCTGAGATGTTTAGACTAGAGGACAAGGGCTTTCTATTCAGCCCACTCATACTCCCACTCTGTTTCTCTTAATAAATTTGCCTTTGCAGTTGGGAGAGGCTCCAGATTTCATTCCTGTAGCGAGTGATCTCTCCACCTGCAGGTGTCTAAAAGAACTTGCTTGTCTTCCGTGTGGTTCTTGCAAAATAAGTTGGAGTGAGCAAATCTCTAACATTTTGGTGCCGAAACCCGGGATCCTCATACCCACCATCTGACCGGCGAAGGAGGACGTGCTGCATTGTCGACAAGCCAGCGTCCATTAGGAGGACCTGGAAAAGAAAGTCCTGGGAAGAGAATTCTTCGCTGGGCCAGCATCTTAGGTCTGCCTTCGTCTGACAGAGGTGGATTGACGGGATCCGGCGGTGCAACGAACCAGGGGACAAGTAAGTTAAAGCGCTAAAGATACGGCTTTGGTTTGTCCGAGCTATGAGATACGGCTTTGGTTCGTCCGAGCTATGAGATACGGCTTTGGTTTGTCCGAGCTATGAGATACGGCTTTGGTTTATCCGAGCTATGAGATACGGCTTTGGTTTATCCGAGCCATGAGATACGGCTTTGGTTTGTCCGAGCTATGAGATACGGCTTTGGTTTGTCCGAGCTATGAGATACGGCTTTGGTTTATCCGAGCTATGAGATACGGCTTTGGTTTATCCGAGCCATGAGATACGGCTTTGGTTTGTCCGAGCTATGAGATACGGCTTTGGTTTGTCCGAGCCATGAGGCCTAAAAAAAAAAAAAAAAAGCGCTGGAGTTAGTGTGATTGAGTGTGTGACTGGTAGGATAAATTGACTAAAAAGCAGTTCTAGCGTTGATCCACGGCAATATTACAGGCTAGTAATTTGTTGAAAGGTCAATTTAAACCTGCATTGAGGATCCTCAAAGAAATAAATAAGTAATAATAGTAATAATAATAATAATAATATTTTTGAGACAGAGATTGTAAAACCTAAAACTACTAGAATTAAGATGGGAAATAAAAACGGTAAATCTCTACCTCTTGACGGAGATGAGAAGTACATGGCGAGTAGATTTCTTAATTGTATGCAATATATGCCGAAGTGGAAGAAAAAGTATGGAGTAGAAGGGAAGTTGAGAGTTGAAGTGTGGAAGATAGTAGTTGATGTTTTAGAAGAGAGTGTGGATAGAACGAAAAATGGACTGAAAAAGAAAAGAAAAGAGAGTGAATTGGATTGTGCTAAAATGTGGTTGAAAGTTTCACAAGAAAGAAGAGAACAAATCCAAAAGACAAAAGATAGAAAGTTGAAAAGTGATGAGGCCGCCATTCAATTGAGATTTGAAAAAGAATTCAGGGTGCATAGTGGCATCCCATTCAATGATACAGCTGAGAGTGCTTATCAACAACAGCTTAAAAATGCGCTCCTCACTAATTTCCGCCCTGAAATAGGCAACTGGGTGAGGAAACATTTGGTGGAAGTGGATGTTGCAAGTGTAACAACTATGCAATGGGCCAGACATGCTGAAAAAGTGATCAAAAAAGGCAAAAGTTCTGATGTATTTCATCTAGATAATGATGATGATGAACTAGATGAAGATACAACAGTCTTCTTCCAAGGGTCCCAGCAAGGCAGAGGAAGAGGTAGAGGCCAACAAGGTCGCAGGCCACCATATAATTCAAAACCCCCACGAGATTCTGACAACTGTTGGAACTGTGGGAGACGAGGACACTTCGCACGAGAGTGTCGTTTTGCAAAACAATATCAATCAAAGGGTGGAGGAAGGAGCAGAGGAAAAGCCATATTTTTAGCATGACAAGCTTCCTCCTCTTTGACCGCTTATGCTCATACAGAGAAAGAAAGAATAGATGCCCATATGACAGCAAAACATGTCATTGTCAGATTATTAGAATTTTTTTTAGATTATTAGAAGTCCTGTCCATCCAAGAAGTATGACAATGCTGTTTGTATGCCCAAATTACAAATGACTAGAGCTCAAATTGTGTTACACTGAAGTTAATATATGCAAATCAAGTGGTAAAGGAATGCAACTTGCTTCTAGAAGATAAATAAATAAAATTAGAATGTGCTGTCCTCGTGTGCATGGGAGGGACCAGCTCATGATCGACCACAGGAAATGGCCAGCCTGTGACGAATCATTGGTGCTGGAAACTACCTTTTGCATGTGAGAGCTGTGCATGTGTGTGCGTATATGTTAAAATGATGAACATTGGCTAAAGTTTTAGTATAAAAAAAAAATTGCTAGACTGTGGTCTATCCAATTTGCACCGCAGAACAGAAATGATTTTGAAAGATAAAAATGAGAGGAAAAAGAGAGAAATCTGTTTGCAAGCAGAAACTAATCCACACTAGTGCATGTTAAGTGTCGAGCCCACATGAGAAATTCGAAGAAAAAAAATGACAGAACATGCTTTCAGGAATTGGAAGAAGCTAAATTGTGAATTTAAGATTTTGCAATGCTACATTTAATAGGAATAATTGATTGGTTGTGTTATAAGATTATACAAAATTCTAAATGCAAGCTAAATCTGAGAGATTGAGTTCTTCACATTTAAAAACAAAGAAAAAATTCAGATTAATTTGCCAGTTGGTTGTTATAGTTAAGTTTTTTTGAATTGGTGGATTGTTCTACCAGGAAACCTGAGTTGAAAATGATATATGAATGTTGTGTGGTGAGCTTGGATGAATTGGGACCAATGTGATAGAAAGACTCCTTTTTGGAGACTGCGTGTGAGATGCAAATGAACATTGATGAATGATAGCCTGAATGAAAAGAAATTACAGGTTGAATGGTTGAAGTTGTTGGCGACTACTATGGAAAATTAGTAGAGCGACTTTGATGAAAGAATGATTTTGAGCAGGTTGAATGTTAGAAAGAAACACGTAGCTTTTGGATTGATAATTAACTAGAGAAAAAAACTGGAGAACCAGTAACACATGTAGAAGATGTGTGAACTGAGAAATTGAGAAGCATTTTGGAAAGAAAGTCAAATTAAATGATGATGGAATCGTATGTAGTAAAGAACACATTCTCCCAAAAAGTTTGTCAAGGTGTGAGGCATGGGCGTTGCCAAGCCTCAGAAGGGGGGGAGTGAGTAGGACAGATAGTGGAAGATAGTAATAATACAACACTTTATGACAATGAATTTTCGAATACATTTGGTGTTATATTGTGGTAAATTTTTTGTTCTTGTGTAGATAGGTTAGCAACACGAGAGATTTAGAGGTTCAAAAGAAAGACAGTTAAAAGAAAACATTTTTGATTTGGACAATTGCAGGCTAACAGGAACATGAGAACGATAAGAACTACGAGGTGGGATCCAATTTCATTGGGGAGATTGAGAATTCACAGCACCATACTCTAAGTCACATTTTTGAGCAAGCAGGACAATAACATGTGAGAGGTCAAGACATACAGATCAGGGCTTGATGTGGAAAGCAGACCTCGATGAGTTGATTTTCAATAATGATACTGAAGACAACATACTGTCCGATTAAATTGGAACTATAGATAAAATGTAGCTCAAAAATAGGATGAGTTGCAGGATTTACGATATAAAAACGAGACCGCTGTTATTAGGAGAATTTGAAGTTTGGTAAATAAATGTTACCAGCAAATTGATGGAAGCAGCTACATTTGGAGATAGTCTTACAAGTTTGACGTCCCAGCCTGTCATTCTCAGTGTCAGAGTCCCTGAAACCCAATCCAAGACTTCGCCTGCAGCCGTGAACAACCACAAAATGGTGCCTGGCTCTGAAGCACCTTTGACCTTTGGCGAAGGACAAGAAAAGACTGCTGTTGTGCTTGGAGGAGGACAAGTACACTCCGGAGGACAGACAACATCCTCGGGGACGAGAAAAGACAGTGAAAAGTGGAGGAACTCGCAATGATGAAAATTGACTCATTTGAACAATGGACTCATTCAAGAGTGATGGATGGGGTCGCTCTGAAGCAACAGCCAAAGAACACCAACGTGAGAGGGTGAAGTGCGGCAAAAAGAAATGGACTTGGAGTGTCCGACAACCAAATCGCACTCCTTGGCGTTTCCAAATTTGGTGGAGCTTGGTTCAAAGTGGAAGGGAGGTTCATTGTGCACTGAGTTTGACAGAACTGAGGAGATTTGATAAATAAATAAATAAAAATTTGAAAAATACGTAGGGCTACAGATTATAATCAGAGATTGAACGGATTTGGATAAAACAAATAGGCTAAAACGGTAGGAAACAAGAGCAAGATCTTATATTTTGGCTCATCAAGCTTAAGACGTAGAGGTCGAGTTATATAAATTTTAGAACAGGACATTTGGCAGTCAGGAGGAAGCTAGGTTGCTCAATGTACCTACTCAATACAATAGTAAGTTTTTTTTTTTGCACCACAGTGGAGATTGGATGGTCAGAAAGTTAGGTACGTTCAATTTTTGACATTCACACAATCATGCATAGGAGCCACACGGCGACAGTTAACAAGACAATGACTGCAATAGGGGCCACCTACGACTGCACCGACATGGAAAAGTAGAAGTGAGAGAGAAGAGTATGGGATTATATGCTAAAACGTCTGCTATACAGTTACCAATAGGAGGTTCTATCAAGAGAAGCTACATGAGAGATGGATTAGAATCTCTTTGTCTGCGTGGGTGTGTGCGTGTGTGTGTGTGTGTGTGTGTGTGTGTGTGTGTGTGTGTGTGTGTGTGTGTGTGTGTGTGTGTGTGTGTGTGTGTGTGTGTGTTCACACCCTGTGTGGGTGCGAGCGTGTGAGGAGAAAGAAGGCATGGGTAAGACAATCTCTTTTAAATCAGGAGGCAATAAATGAGAACGCCCCTGTCATAAATAGTTTTTGGTTAAAGGGAATCATTAGGAAGTGTTCAAACTCTTCCCGCAAACATTCCTATTTGCCAGTTAAATGGGCACTACAATTGACTACGAGAGTTGCAAACAACAGATGAAGAGCAGTCCTTGGCAGATTATATGATCAGGACGCTCAAACTGTGTCAAAGACAAATTTACTGCCGCTTGATCTTTCCTCCTCACAGGTCGACAACCCCATCAATCCAGGAGACTGGGTCTACATCGAGGTCATCAAAGGAAGGAACTGGGCCAGCCACGACGGTAGGGACCATTCCAAGTCTTGCTGACTACACATGTTGCCCCCAAGGTTGCAGGACCCACAAATGCATTAACGACGACTGCTCTCCAGGAGGAAACTGGATGGGAGCTTTGGACATCACCGCTGTGTGCCAGGATGAGAGAGCCGTTTTCAAGGTGTAAGGGCTCTACTACCAACATGGCTGCACCATCGGACGGGACCTACTTCATCCAGAAGTTCAGAGGCACTGCCTCACCTGCATCCTATGAGTGCACGTGCCTGTTCAGTACGGATCATGGTTTTGTGGTCACAGGAGTTGTCCGATGCTGCCTGCCAACTGGACACGAGTGTGTGCGCCGGTGTGTGTGACAGACCTCACCTACAGACTAGAACATCATCAGCTGACGAAAACACGGGCACATATACAACTTCTTAGACGTGACAGATGTGATAATGATAATGAGACGTGGATTGCATAGATGCTGTTCTGTTGAGCATGTTTTACAGAAACTTGATGATTTGACCATCGAAAATGCTTCACAAGTGATGGATACAATGATGTACTGTTTCTGTGTTTTTCTTTTTATTTTTTATTGATAGCATTCTGGTCGCCTGTGGCAACAGGGCCGTGTAAGAATTTTCCTGCTAATAACATCTGGCCGGCAGGTTTTTCGCTTACACAATAAGTTTGATCTTGGGGTATTGAGGTAATGCCTCATCTTCACTGGAAAGTGTTGCTATCATTGTTTGTTGTTTTTATTTTTCCTATTCTTCTTTCTTCATTATACATATATATGTGTTTTTTTTTTTCTTACTTGTCTTTGTTGTTTGGGGTAGCATAATCATATGATAAAACAGGAGGGAGATGTTAGGGTTTTCCAGGTTATCTTTATCATAGGATTATGTTGGAATGTAACCTGTAATAATTAAACTTGCCTGTCCTGTCTTAACAAAAGTAGTAGAACAAAGTGCTAAGATCTTTTGAACTGATTGACCAGCTGCAGAGGAAGCAATCAAAGTTGTTCTGTTTCCCACAACATCGTAAAACACCCCCTGCTCTGATCTTACCAGAGGCCGGGGGTTCACCAAACCTGTCCACTCTCACCCCCACTCTGTTCCTCCTAATAAATATGCCCTTGCAGGAAGGAGACTTTTCAGACTTCATTCGATAATCGCTGTTCAGACAGCGACGAATGGACTCTCCACCTGCAGGTGTCTAAAAGAACTTGCTTGTCTCCTGTTTGGTTCTTGCAAAATAAGTTGGAGTGAGCAAATCTCTAACAGTGTTGTTCATTGCGGCATGGTGTTGTTCATTGCGGCATGGTGTTGTTCAGTGCGGGATGGTGTTGTTCAGTGCGGCATGGTGTTGTTCAGTGCGGCATGGTGTTGTTCAGTGCGGCATGGTGTTGTTCAGTGCGGCATGGTGTTGTTCAGTGCGGCATAATGTTGTTCAGTGCGGCATGGTGTTGTTCAGTGCGGGATGGTGTTGTTCAGTGCGGGATGGTGTTGTTCAGTGCAGCATAATGTTTTTCAGTGCGGCATGTTGTTGTTCAGTGCGGCATAATGTTGTTCAGTGCGGCATAATGTTGTTCAGTGCGGCATAATGTTGTTCAGTGCGGCATGGTGTTGTTTAGTGCGGGATGGTGTTGTTCAGTGCGGCATGGTGTTGTTCAGTGCGGCATGGTGTTGTTCAGTGCGGCATGGTGTTGTTCAGTGCGGCATGGTGTTGTTCAGTGCGGCATGGTGTTGTTCAGTGGGGCATGGTGTTGTTCAGTGCGTCATAGTGTTGTTTAGTGCGGGATGGTGTTGTTCAGTGCGGCATGGTGTTTTTCAGTGCGGCATGGTGTTGTTCAGTGCGGAATGGTGTTGTTCAGTGCGGCATGGTGTTGTTCAGTGCGGGATGGTGTTGTTCAGTGCGGCATGGTGTTGTTTAGTGCGGCATGGTGTTGTTCAGTGCGGGATGGTGTTGTTTAGTGTGGGATGGTGTTGTTCAGTGCGGCATGGTGTTGTTCAGTGCGGCATGGTGTTGTTCAGTGCGGCATGGTGTTGTTCAGTGCGGCATGGTGTTGTTCAGTGCGGCATAATGTTGTTCAGTGTGGCATAATGTTGTTCAGTGCGGCATGGTGTTGTTCAGTGCGGGATGGTTTTGTTCAGTGCAGGATGGTGTTGTTCAGTGCGGCATGGTGTTGTTCAATGCGGCATGGTGTTGTTCAGTGCGGGATAGTGTTGTTTAGTGCGGCATGGTGTTTTTCAGTGCGGCATAATGTTGTTCAGTGCGGCATGGTGTTGTTCAGTGCGGCATGGTGTTGTTCAGTGCGGCATAATGTTCTTCAATGCGGCATAATGTTGTTCAGTGCGGCATAATGTTGTTCAGTGCGGGATGGTGTTGTTCAGTGCAGGATGGTGTTGTTCAGTGCGGTATGGTGTTGTTCAGTGCGGGATGGTGTTGTTCAGTGCGGCATGGTGTTGTTCAGTGCGGCATGGTGTTGTTCAGTGCGGCATGGTGTTGTTCAGTGCAGCATGGTGTCGTTCAGTGCGGCATGGTGTTGTTCAGTGCGGCATGGTGTTGTTCATTGCGGGATGGTGTTGTTCAGTGCGGCATGGTGTTGTTCAGTGCGGCATGGTGTTGTTCAGTGCGGCATGGTGTTGTTCAGTGCGGCATAATGTTGTTCAGTGCGGCATGGTGTTGTTCAGTGCGGCATGGTGTTGTTCAGTGCGGCATGGTGTTGTTCAGTGCGGCATGGTGTTGTTCAGTGCGGCATGGTGTTGTTCAATGCGGCATGGTGTTGTTCAGTGCGGGATGGTGTTGTTCAATGCGGCATGGTGTTGTTCAGTGCGGCATGGTGTTGTTCAGTGCGGCATGGTGTTGTTCAGTGCGGCATGGTGTTGTTCAGTGCGGCATGGTGTTGTTCAGTGCGGCATGGTGTTGTTCAGTGCGGCATGGTGTTGTTCAGTGCGGCATGGTGTAGTTCAGTGCGGCATGGTGTTGTTCAGTGCGGGATGATGTTGTTCAGTGCGGGATGGTGTTGTTCAGTGCGGCATGGTGTTGTTCAGTGCGGCATGGTGTTGTTCAGTGCGGCATGGTGTTGTTCAGTGCGGCATGGTGTTGTTCAGTGCGGCATGGTGTTGTTCAGTGCGGCATGGTGTTGTTCAGTGCGGCATGGTGTTGTTCAGTGCGGGATGGTGTTCAGTGTGGGATGGTGTTGTTCAGTGCGGGATGGTGTTGTTCAGTGCGGCATGGTGTTGTTCAGTGCGGCATAATGTTGTTCAGTGCGGCATGGTGTTGTTCAGTGCGGCATGGTGTTGTTCAGTGCGGCATGGTGTTGTTCAGTGCGGCATGGTGTTGTTCAGTGCGGCATGGTGTTGTTCAGTGCGGCATGGTGTTGTTCGGTGCGGCATGGTGTTGTTCAGTGCGGCATGGTGTTGTTCAGTGCGGCATGGTGTTGTTCAGTGCGGCATGGTGTTTTTCAGTGCGGCATGGTGTTGTTCAGTGCGGCATGGTGTTGTTCAGTGCGGTATCGTGTTGTTCAGTGCGGTATCGTGTTGTTCAGTGCGGTATCGTGTTGTTCAGTGCGGTATCGTTGTGTTATTGGTATTGTGTTGTGTTGTTCGTAATGTGTTGTGTTGTTTGTATTGTGTTGTTGGTATTGTGTTGTGTTGTTCGTATTTTGTTGTGTTGTTCATATTGTGTTGAGTTGTTCATATTGTGTTGAGTTGTTCGTATTGTGTTGTGTTGTTCGTATTGTGTTGCCTCTAACACTTAGCTTCTAACACTTAGCCTCTAGCACCTAGAAGGTAAATAAATAGGAAGGAAGGACTCACCGGTGACGTCGTCGCCCACGTCCAAGCGTTGTACTTTGTATTTTCATCCTTCTGACAGTGGAAAACATATAGCCAACAAACACCGTGGAACCTAAACGAATGAAAGAAAACTATCATTTGGCCACAACCAACATCCACAGATACAACACAATGTGACGTGCGGGGTTGAGGTTAAAGGTTGAGTGAAGGGCCCTCGTTTTAAACTACTTTTTTGAAAAGGAGTGGGAACAAGTAAGACGTATTTAATTTATTTATTGGGAAGTAGTAAGACTTATTAAATTTATTTAATCTACTTTTATTCCCAGGCAAAATTTGATGTGCTGCAATTCCAAATTTCAAAAGTGAATGAAGGAATGAAATCTTTTAAATTATGATTTTGTATAAATACTAGGCATAAACACAAAATCTACGGCACAAAATGGGCAGACTTTACTTGTTTGAAAAGGACTGGTTACAAGACAGACTTTTTTAATTTATTTAATGGGAAGAAGACACTATTTAGTTTAATTGATCTATTTTTGTTCCCTGGCAAAATTCGATTTGCTGCAATTCCAAATTTCCAAAGTGAATGAAGGAATGAAGTCGTTTAAATTATGATTTTGTATAAATACTAGGCATAGACACAAAATCTACGGCACAAAACGGGCAGACTTTACTTGTTTGAAGAGGACTGGTTACAAGACAGACTTTTCTGATTTATTTAATGGGAAGAAGACTTATTTAGTTTATTTAATTTATTTTTGTTGCCTGGCAAAATTGGATTTGCTGAAATTGTATTTTGCCAAATCTTGACTTCAGACCTGATAGGAAGTATTAAACGCTCAGTTAAATCGATACAAGTTGGTAATAAGAGCGAGTAATGTTGGTTGAAGCGATGAATGAAGGTTAAAAGCAATTTAAATTATGACTTTGTATAAATACTAGATATTAACAGAACATCTACTGCGCAAAATGGGCAGAGTTTACTTGTTTGAGAAGGAGTGGCTTATTTAAGTCTAAGATTTATTTAATCTGTTTGTTCCCAGGCAAAATTGGATGTGATGCAATTCCAAATTTCACCACATGATGGTGCCAAATTTTGACTTCATAGGACATATTCAACACTTAGCTTGTTATTATGTTCAAGGTAATCAGATTTGTTTATTATTCTAATGGCCTTTTCAAAACTATTCTGGATTACTACTTTGGATCTATTCTACATTACTTGGCAACAACATACTCTGTAACAGATTAGGCAGTATAATCACATATGTTAACTTGAGAGTGCCCACACTCAATCTACTTAACGTGATGTGTTAAATCAATTACTGTTAGACATTATTATTCTGATAATCTACCAAATCTTTGAATTGAAGAATTTGTGATTTAATTAATAGCTTGTTGTTATGTTCAGGGTAATCAGACTTGTATATAATTCTAATGGCCTTCTTTTGAAAACTATTCTGAATTACAACTTTGGATCTTATATTACTTTGCAACAATATACTCGGTGACAGATTAGGCAGTATAATCACATATGTTAACTTCAGTGCCCACACTGTATTTATTTATGGTTATTTGTTAAATCAAGTACTGTTAGACATGAAATAGGAAGTGTTTAACATAAATGTTATGGCTACTCACCATTGTAGCTCGCTCCTGGTCAATGATACGAGCCTCTTCTTGCAGTGGAAAACTTGCAGCCAACAAACACCGTGGAACCTAAAGGAATGAAATTAAACATTAACATTTCGCCTGGACCAATATTCACACGTACAACGCAACGCGGCTACACTTCTGCTAGCGCCTCAGCTACACGTTGCTATTACAAACGTAAATCTCTTTAAACACAATGAGTGCTACTTACCGTGTACGCTGTAGACGGTCCAGTTGCAAGCAGAAAATAAAGATATTTCTGTTGATATTCGTCGTTGCTCAGTGGCTCACGGCCATCGCGCCAACAGATTTGAATTTTGGTGGAAGTTCAGCCAATTACGTCATATCCGCGGCACATGACTGCGACGTAATACCCGCTTATCTGAAACGGCAGTTAAAAGTAGAGTTACATCAAGTTTTCTTTTTTAATCAACGCAATCATTTACAACCGTTGACCAGAAAGAATCGTCGAAATTTGACGTTCCCCCCAAACGCCACACTCACTCGCTTTTCAGGGCAACAAAAGTACTTATTTTTAAAAACGATTAGTTGTACTTACCGTGTACGCTCTGGACGGTCCAGTTGCAAGCAGAAAATAAAAATATTTCTCTTGTTAGTCGTATGTTACCATCCGCTGTGTCTTTGTCAACATCACCATTTTCCTACTTCCTGTTGCGAGCCACGCGCACGGATTTAAATTCTGGCGGAAGTTCCGCCCATTGGCGTAGTTTTCGCGTATAGCAAATCCGATTGGTTGGGAAGTGGGCGCGGTTATGCAGCCGAGGGGTCCTGTGATCGGTGGGATGTAAAGTAGGCGTCGACGTCACGTCCGCATCACGTGACCACGACGTGGCAGACGTCATATAGCAACCGCTGTTTTGTTTAGTAGACTTACAGTTGTTATGCATTGACATAATGGCGCACACTCCAAATAGATTTAAATTAATTAAATAATTCTTCTGCCCACTCCCTTTTAAACAAGTTAACTCTCCCCGCGGATTTGAATTCCGGCGGAAGTTCTGCCCATCACGTGACGTCTGTCACGTGACCACACGCGGCAGATGTCATATAGCAACCGCTGTTTTGTTTAGTAGATTTACAGTTGTTATGCGTTGACATAATGGCGCACTGGTTAGCATGTCCACCTCTTAAGCATGATGTTGCGGGTTCGACGCCTGATCAATGTTAGCATGGAGTGAGCTGAAGTGCATGGCGCTGAAGATTTGAATCTTTGAAATGCGCTGAGGTCTGACGTATCAGGCAGAATGGTTTGCCATCACGTTCAACAAAAAATAGAAACTTTCCCACTCTGATAAAAACGTCCTGTGTTCATCTACATATTTTCGTTTTGCTGTGCATCTTTTCCCTGCCATTTCGAGAGCCCAATTGACACTAATAGTTTACTGGAATGTGTTTGCCCATCCTACTTTGTGGAATTTCACCACATGCGCTTTTGACGAAAATACTAAATTGAACTCAAGTGAAGCCAACACGCACCCCCCCCCCCCCCCCACACACACACACACACACAAATGTTGATATGAACATAAAAGAGCCGCATGCGGTTCGGGAGTTGCGGCTTGGCCAAACCTGTACTATACAACTTTATTTGTGTAAAATTTTCACAACAGCTGTCACACAAACAAAGCGGGAAAAAACGAAGACGTGCGTGTTCCGCCCACGCTGGATTTATTTGCACCTTTGAAAAGACACCGTATTGCCGCAGATGTGGCAAAGAGTACTTTTGGGCATCTGAGACGGAAGGATGTCCAAAGCATCACGTCACCTGCTCTGGTAGGAATGGTGGTGGGACGTTGAGGTCAACCGCTTTGGGGTTGGCTGAATCTTTGGTCGCAGGATGCCACACACTTGAAGACAGAAGCAGAAAAGCAGAGCTAAATGCAAAATGTACTCACCGGTGACTCCAATTTTTTCCCCCCCTGAAGAAATGGATGGACGGGTGGCCCCGGCTGGCCGGTGGGACTCTTGTTATTCTGACCCTGTTTAGTGCGCGTTTGGGGCAACAACCATTTTTTGTGGCGCTCTCTTCTGGTTCAAGAGTGCCCTGCATGTGAATTTGCCTTTCCTGCCTTCTGATTGGATGAGCGCCGGTGTGACGCGGTGCCTCTGTCACCGTGGCGGGGGGTATACGTCGGCATCGGAGCGTCTGCCAACGTCTGAGACCGGCTGGCAGTGTATCGGAGGTGTCGAGTGCGGTGCCGCTGGAGCTCACTCACCAGCTGGTGTTAGGGCCACAGAATGAAGGCCAAGGAGAAGACTAGAAAGAGAAATAGAAACTTCTCCTCCAATTGTTTGATTTGTCTCTTCTGAGCTTCGATGAATTCTTTCAGCTCTTTGTTCCTCTAGGACGGACAAATGGAAAGTAGCCTTCAAAAGCCAGTAAGCGTGCAAGTAAGTGCCGGGCTGGCTTTGGGCCCTTACCTGTTGCGCGCTGTGCAGCAGATCCATTCTCTCTTGGAGGATGCAAGCGTCGCGCTCCCTCAACTCCCACATCAGGGCTCGCTTCCATTGGTCCACGGCGCTCCTAAGCTCTTGTCTCTGATCCGCCGTCAGCACGTCATTCACGCCAGCGTGGCTGGCTTTTTCGCCGTCCGTGGCGGGGCAGTCCCGCTGCGGTAGCGCCTCGTACAACATGGCCTCCAGCTCCATGATCCTCTGGGCCGCAATCCTCGTCCATCAGTGGTCCGGCGGGAGATTTGAGGGCGGCTTACCTTATGAGCCTGGTCCATGGAACGCTTCCTGAAGTCCAACTCTTCATCCAGGTAGCCCTTCTGGTTGCAGAACATATCCTAGCACAGCTCAAGGTCAGAATTGTTGGGGCACATTGCCCCGAGTTCCCCTTGGCTGATGTCGCGTGTCTGTCTACCTTCTCACTTTCAATGTCCAACATCTTCTGTTGAAGTGCTGACTTGGTCACTTTGATGTATTCTAACCACTGAGGAAAGGCTGCTGTCACATAAGCAGAATGCGAGAGCGTGCGTGGACGTGCGCGTTACCTTCTCGGCTAGGGTGGGAAGGGTCCTGGCGTGAATCACGACCACCTGCTCCTCGTTGGTGAGATTCTGCAGGAGCCCAAAGGCACAGCGTCAACAAGGTTCTTTCAGCGCAAAGCCTTCCAAAAGTCACATTTGAGCCGCCGAGTCTCGTGGAGTGCGAACATAAGGAGTTCGACATACACTTACGGCGTTATCGCCCAGGATGTCCAGCTTCTTCATCAGATCACTGATGACGATGTCCTGGGGAAAGGCGCAAGGAGCAATGTAAGGTGTTCTGGGACCTCAGGTTAAGGTTAGGGTTGCGAGGGACGCCTTACGTACGCTCACGCCGTCGGCCTCGCAGTAGATCTGCAAAGGGCTGAGGCCGTCTGGGAAACGGACTTGCAGAAACTTCAAGACGGGGGAGCGCCACTCCCTCTCCTGAAAGGCAGAGGCATGCATCCGTCCGTCCGTCCGTCCGTCCGTCCGTCCGTCCGTCCGTCCGTCCGTCCGTCACATCTCTGGCCTCAACACGCTTGTGCGAGTCTTCCCACCTCCAGCTCCAGGATGCGGAACTCAAGCAGTTCGTTTTGGTCTCGGATATCCTGGATGTGCTCTTTCAGACGCGCTTCTTCCGCCTCCATCCGCCTGACCTGAAAAGACAGTCAGACCTCATCTGCGGGGCTTCCGGACGGGTGTGACGCCAAGCGACTCCGCCCAGCGCCTTTCTTTCCGTCACCTTTTCGGCCAACTGCTGATTGCTCTGACGCAGCAGCTGCTTCTCCTCCACCCACTTGACATTCTAGAAGAGACAAACGCGTGGACAGCTTTGGAATGTTGTGTCATTTTCATCCACAAATTCTTTGGTTGACTGGAAAATGACATTTGCTTTTCTCCGCATTTTCCCAGCCACGTTCAGGGGGGGGGGGGTGGGGGGGGGGTTGGTCCAGTAATGCCAGACGAATGAGTGACTGAAGAATGTAGCTATTTTGTCTGAGAAAAAGGTGTGCTCATTGATAAGCTTACCTGTCCTTGTTGCTTCAGCGCTGACTCCAGATCTGCTACTCTGCTTTGATAGTGACCCATTTCTACTGTCATGTAACATGGGGGGAAGAGATGGTGCAAATGGTAAAATATGGATTGTTCACAGGAATAAATTGGCAGAGCTGAAATTCCAAATTTGTCCAAAAGATGGCGCCAGACCAAAACATGAGACCAAAAAAGGGGCCAAAATAAGCTAAGCAAGTTAAAATAGAAATAAAACAGGAACACGGTGTCGGATTGTGAGTCACGCATGGACGTACAAATGTGATTTTTACTTTTTGATTTCTTTGCTTGGCTAAAAATGTATTCTGTAACAGCTTAAAGCAATATTGTTAGTCAATTCGATCAAGGGACCCGTCACTATGAGAATAGTGGCGTGACATAAATTGTTTGGAGAAGCACAAATGTGATTTTTACTTCTTGATTTCTTTGCTTGGCTAAAAATTGGTTCCCTCTTTCATGAACTGTGTTTTGCAATCGAATTGTTCTGGGATTGAATGATTTTATTAACACGGGTATCAGTGGGTGAAATTGTTCGGTTTCTGGAGTGATTAAGATTTGTAATTCTATTTCATGTTTCTTCAATAAATGTGTTGTGTATATTCATCTACTTTGTTGTGCGCTGATTTGTACTGAATGTACAATCGATGGTTCGGGGTTGATTTGACAATTTGATTAATGTGCGGGGGGTTATTATGGTATAACATAGGACCGTAATAAATAAAAGTAACATCAGACAATTTTAGAGAATTGAATAACTTTCGTAGTTATTTGAGACACGAGTGAATTTCAATCCGTTTGAAAGTTTGCTTCGTCTGAATAAATTAACGGAAGTGTTTGAATCGGATTATTGGTTTGGTGTAGAACTGAAAGTAATTTAATTATTTGAAGGGCGCAGGCCCGTTTCCCCTTTTGACGGGCCGCGTAAAAAGTAACTCCGAACATGTTAGAGAATTAAATAACTTTCGTAGATATTTAAGGGAAGAGTGAATTTCGTCAAAAGTGAATTCGTTTGAAAATTTACTTCCTCTAAATAAAATAATGACGATGGTTAAAATAGATCATTTGAGTTGGTGAAGGATAAAAGTATTTCGATTGTCTGTCGGGCGCGGCCCAGTTCTTAATTTTGTCGGGCCGCGTCAAAAGTTAAACAGGACACGATCGAAAAATAGACTTGCCTTCCAAATTAATTACTGGGCAAATCTAAATAGAGTAAGACATTTTTATTCGTTTTAAGAAAGTTGTTATTCTTTTTAAAGCAATCAAGTGGGGTGAAGCACTCCGACAGTTAAGTGCTAGATCTACATATAAGAAGTTAGAATTAATAACGTAAAGTGCATTAATTTTCTCCTTAAATGCTATTATTGTCACACTTTTATTAATTCGATTCTCTTTCGGATAAACAAGTTGGTCGGCTCGCTGCTTGAGCGACCAAGTAGAACGGACCCATATCAACATTTACTTCGGCAAAACTAGTGCTAGGGTGCGCTATACAAACGAATCCCTGAGGTCTTAACAAAGACATCTAAAAATATCCGTAACATAATAAGAACTTCAAACATTAGCGGGGAGCCATCAATACGATGCGGTCACTTCGAAGTCTTGCCTCGAATTGAGTTACTCGGCTTGAGCTTAGGGTGACTTGAGAGGGATTGGCGTCGTACAGAAATTAGATTGATTCCGGTGGAGTTAATTTAACTCGGGTGGTTAGATTACGGACGAATCTCCGAACCCGGCTAAGACAAACCCGTTACCGGGAAGCCGGGGGCACCTTATTGAAAGAGGTGCGTTTGACACTACCATCAGCTTTTCTCTGGTCTGAAAGGAGGACAGGAGCGCAACAGCCGTTGGCACTTAGAAAATATTCGCCAAAATGTTCCGGACCTCCAGGGGAAGAGGCCGAATTTTCGCTCGTTCGGGCCGACCGGAGGAACCGGCCGGGTCGGACACTTTACGGCGGAGCACCCGTTGTCACTTAGAAGTTCCATCAAACACACATCGGCTTCTTCGCCGTCGCTGTCCGGCCTGGGCACCATCGTAGCTCGGACAGTTCGTGTGCCAGCGTCCGCTGGCACTTAGAAAATTTCACCAAAACACACCCAGCCATGTACGTGCCGACTATATTTTGCGAAAGGGGGGTAAAGTGATGAGTACACTAACTGGGGGGACCAAGTACATAAAGCCTACCCCTGGTACCTCAGAGAGGCCGAATTTTCGAATTCTGAGGCCGAACTGGGGAACCAGACGAGGCGGACACTTTTCCGAGCGAGAGCCGATGGCACTTAGAAAATTTTCGGCTAAGTCGGCAGGACTTCCAGAGCGAGAGGCCGAATATTTGTCATCTGTGGCCGACCGGGGAACCAGCGAAGGCGGATAGGCGGTCACGGAGGTCCCGCCGGCTGGTCCGCGGGCCAATCAGGGTCCCGTAAGTTAGCGGTCGCGGCCCGGAATTCGCGCCGGCCGGGGAACCAGCGCAGGCGGATAGGCGGTCACGGAGGTCCCGCCGGCTGGTCCGCGGGCCAATTGGGGTCCCGTAAGTTAGCGGTCGCGGCCCGGAATTCGCGCCGGCCGGGGAACCAGCGCAGGCGAATAGGCGGTCACGGAGGTCCCGCCGGCTGGTCCGCGGGCCAATTCTGGTCCCGTAAGTTAGCGGTCGCGGCCCGGAATTCGCGCCGGCCGGGGAACCAGCGCAGGCGGATAGGCTGTCACGGAGGTCCCGCCGGATGGTCCGCGGGCCAATTGGGGTCCCGTAAGTTAGCGGTCGCGGCCCGGAATTCGCGCCGGCCGGGGAACCAGCGCAGGCGGATAGGCGGTCACGGAGGTCCCGCCGGCTGGTCCGCGGGCCAATTGGGGTCCCGTAAGTCAGCGGTCGCGGCCCGGAATTCGCGCCGGCCGGGGAACCAGCGCAGGCGGATAGGCTGTCACAGAGGTCCCGCCGGATGGTCCGCGGGCCAATTGGGGTCCCGTAAGTTAGCGGTCGCGGCCCGGAATTCGCGCCGGCCGGGGAACCAGCGCAGGCGGATAGGCGGTCACGGAGGTCCCGCCGGCTGGTCCGCGGGCCAATTGGGGTCCCGTAAGTTAGCGGTCGCGGCCCGGAATTCGCGCCGGCCCGCAGCCACCGCCAGGCGAATAGGCTGTCACGGAGGTCCTGCCGGCCGGTCCGCGGGGGGAACTGCGCCCTCTGGCGGACACGCCATTGTAAATGAATGGGGTTTGGCACTTAGTGCATTTTTCGCCGAAGCCGACGAGCGCTCCGGGCGAGGAGGCCGGATTCTCGCCATCCGTGGCCGGCCGGGGAACCGGCCAAGGCGGATAGGCGGTCACGGGGGTCCCACCGGCTGGTCCGGGGTCCCGTAAGTTAGCGGTCGCGGCCCGGAATTCGCGCCGGCCGGGGAACCAGCGCAGGCGGATAGGCGGTCACGGAGGTCCCGCCGGCTGGTCCGCGGGCCAATTGGGGTCCCGTAAGTTAGCGGTCGCGGCCCGGAATTCGCGGCGGCCCGCAGCCACCGCCAGGCGGATAGGCTGTCACGGAGGTCCCGCCGGCCGGTCCGCGGGGGGAACTGCGCCCTCTGGCGGACACGCCATTGTAAATGAATGGGGTTTGGCACTTAGTGCATTTTTCGCCGAAGCCGACGAGCGCTCCGGGCGAGGAGGCCGGATTCTCGCCATCCGTGGCCGGCCGGGGAACCGGCCAAGGCGGATAGGCGGTCACGGGGGTCCCACCGGCTGGTCCGCGGGCCAATTGGGGTCCCGTAAGTTAGCGGTCGCGGCCCGGAATACGCGCCGGCCAGCAGCCACCGGGAGGCGGATAGGCTGTCACGGAGGTCCCGCCGGCTGGTCCGCGGGCCATTTAGGGTCCCTTAGGTGAGCGGTCGCGGCCCGGAATCCAGGCCGGCCAGGAGGCACCGCCAGGCGGATAGGCGGTCACGGAGGTCCCGCCAGATGGTCCGCGGGCCATTTATGGTCCCGTAAGTTAGCGGTCGCGGCCCGGAATCCACGCCGGCCAGGAGGCACCGGCAGGCGGATGGGCTTTCACGGAGGTCCCGCCGGCTGGTCCGCGGGCCGTTTAGGGTCCCGTAAGTTAGCGGTCGCGGCCCGGAATCCAGGCCGGCCAGGAGGCACCGCCAGGCGGGTAGGCTGTCACGGAGGTCCCGCCAGCTGGTCCGCGGGCCAATTAGGGTCCCGTAAGTTAGCGGTCGCGGCCCGGAATCCACGCCGGCCAGCAGCCACCGCCAGGCGGGTAGGCTGTCACGGAGGTCCCGCCGGCCGGTCCGCTGGCCAATTACCTCCAGCCGAGCGGATATGAACTTTATTAGCACCTTCTACGAGATGGCGGAGCCTTATTCGACAACCAGCACCTCGGCTTAGCATTTTCCACGGCCCGCTGATCTTCCAGAAGACGTCCAGCCGGTTTCCTCCTCACATTTTAAGCCGGCCGAGGCTTCCGGCACCCCGGCTAAGCTTTCTCCACGGCCCGCTGAGCTTCCGAGGGACCTCCAGCCGGTTCTCCCGGTGCCTCGCGCCTCGCTTTGTGAGCCGGCCGAGGCTTCCAGCACCCCGGCTAAGCTTTCTCCACGGCCCGCTGAGCTTCCGAGGGACCGCCAGCCGGTTCTCCCGGTGCCTCGCGCCTCGCTTTGTGAGCCGGCCGAGGCTTCCAGCACCCCGGCTAAGCTTTCTCCACGGCCCGCTGAGCTTCCGAGGGACCGCCAGCCGGTTCTCCCGGTGCCTCGCGCCTCGCTTTGTGAGCCGGCCGAGGCTTCCAGCACCTCGGCTGAGCGTTTTCGGCGGCCCGTTGCTCTCCCGGAGGTCGCAACGGGGAGTTACCTCCCTCTCGCGGACACGGCGAGTAAATACACCGCCTCTCGCACTTTGCGCACACTCACTCGCATTGCTACGCCTCCCGTGGCACTTTAAGCGGCCGAACGGCGGGAGTAACTACGACTCTCTTAAGGTAGGCTCACTTGACTATTTATTTATGTATTTATTTATTTTTGACGGTTCGCGGAGGCGATGACGCTCCGCGCGGGTAAACGGCGGGAGTAACTGTGACTCTCTTAAGGTAGGCTCACTTGACATATTTTTTTAACGGTTCGCGGAGGCGACCGGGACCGCCGGGAGACCGTGCGCGCGCGCAGAGCGGCCGAATAACGCTCCGGCGGCCCCGGGTGATTACTGAGAGGCTCCCCGGCCTCGCGGAGCTCCGACGCTCCTCCGTGGGACCTCCGGCGGCCGGCGCGCTCACGCACCACCCCCGGGCACCACCCGGGAGGCCGTGCTCACGCGCCAAGTGGCCGAAAATAGCTCCAAGCCCAGCGGGTCGGCTGTTTGGAAGCACCGCGCCGTCCGGCTCCACCTGGTACCTCGCACGGCTCTCATCTCCCCCCCGCACGGACTTCCGAGCGCTCGGGGAGACGCTCGGAAGCTGCCGGTGCCGCCGCGGCGGGGAATTGCCTCCCTCTGGCGGACGCGGCGAGTAAAAACACCACCTCTGGCACTTTGCGCACACTTACTTGCGTGGGTCCGCTGCCGATGACACTTTGAGCGGCCAAACGGCGGGAGTAACTCCGACTCTCTTAAGGTAGGCTCACTTGACATTTATTTATGTATTTATTTATTTTTGACGGTTCGCGGAGGCGATGACACTCCGCGCGGGTAAACGGCGGGAGTAGCTGTGACTCTCTTAAGGTAGGCTGACTCGACGTCTTTTTCAACGGTGGGTGGAGGACCCAGGCGGTTCTCGGGGGTGCGTCGCTCCTCACTTTTGACGCCCGAGGAGGCTCCCGGCAGCTCGGCTACGCGTTTTCGGCGGCCCGCTGAGCTTCCAGGGGACCTCCAGCCGGTTCTCCCGGTGCTTTCCTCCTCACGTTTTAAGCCGGCCGAGGCTTCCGGCACCCCGGCTAAGCTTTTTCCCACGGCCCGCTGAGCTTCCAGGGGACCTCCGGCCGGTTCTCCGCGCGCTTTCCTCCTCACTTGTAAGCCGGCCGAGGCTCCAGGCACCTCGGCTAAGCGTTTTGAACGGCCCGCTGAGCTTCCAGGGGACCTCCGGCCGGTTCTCCGCGCGCTTTCCTCCTCACTTTTAAGCCGGCCGAGGCTCCCGGCACCCCGGCCAAGCGTTTCCCACGGCCCGCTGAGCTTCCAGTGGACCTCCAGCCGGTTCTCCGCGCGCCCCCCCCTCCTAACTCGACGCCCGAGGAGGCTCCCGGCACCCCGGCTAAGCGATTTGAACGGCCCGCTGATCTCCCGGAGGTCGCAACGGGGAATTGCCTCCCTCTCGCGGACACGGCGCGTAAATGCACCGCCTCTCGCACTTTGCGCACACTCACTCGCATCGCTACGCCTCCCGTGGCACTTTAAGCGACCGGGACCACCGCGAGCGCGGGCGATGACTAAGAGGCTCCCCGGCCGGCCTCGCGGAGCTCTGACGCCCCCCCGCGGGACTTCCGGCGGCCGGCCGGAGCCTCGGCACGGCTGCCGCACTCCCTAATAACACCCCGCGGACCCCCGCGAGCCGAACGCTCGCTGCCGCGGGCGACCCGTGCCAAGGCGGACGCGTGACGGCGCGGGAGCCCTCGGCACTATATCACGGTCACGTATGTAGTCAAATCGTGTAAAATCACCGTTAGTTTATTCATAATATAGGTAATAATTAAATAAATATTAACACCGCGTATATTATTAATAAACACATGTATGTATTTATTTAATAATTAAATAAATATTAACATCGCGTATAATCATGCGCAATACTTCGTGGCCGACCGGGGAACCGGCGAAGGCGGACGCATCGCGGCGCGAGAGCCGTTGGCACTTTGGAAAAATAAATAAATAAATAAATAATAATTCGCCGACCGGGCTCCGGGGGGAGAGGCCGATTTTTCGCCGTTCGTGGCCGACCGGGGAACCGGCGAAGGCGGACGCATCGCGGCGCGAGAGCCGTTGGCATTTTGAAAAAAAAAAAAATTAAAAAAAAAATTCGCCCACCGGGCTCCGGGGGAAGAGGCCGACTTTTCGCCGTTTGCGGCCGACCGGGGAACCGGCGAAGGCGGACGCGCTCTCTAACGAGCCCCGCCGGCCGGAGGAAGTGCGCCCTCTGGCGGACACGCCGTTGTAAATGAATGGGGTTTGGCACTTAGTGCATTTTTCGCCCAAGTCGACGCGCGCTCCGGGCGAGGAGGCCGGATTCTCGCCACCCGTGGCCGGCCGGGGAACCGGCCAAGGCGGATAGGCTTTCACGGAGGTCCCGCCGGCTGGTCCGCGGGCCGGTTAGGGTCCCGCGAGTGAGCGGTCGCGGTCCGGAATCCAGGCCGGCCAGGAGGCACCGCCAGGCGGATAGGCTTTCACGGAGGACCCGCCGGCTGGTCCGCGGGCCGTTTAGGGTCCCGCGAGTGAGCGGTCGCGGTCCGGAATCCAGGCCGGCCAGGAGGCACCGCCAGGCGGATAGGCTTTCACGGAGGTCCCGCCGGCTGGTCCGCGGGCCGATTAGGGTCCCGCGAGTGAGCGGTCGCGGTCCGGAATCCAGGCCGGCCAGGAGGCACCGCCAGGCGGATAGGCTTTCACGGAGGTCCCGCCGGCTGGTCCGCGGGCCGATTAGGGTCCCGCGAGTGAGCTGTGCCGGTCCGGAATCCAGGCCGGCCAGGAGGCACCGCCAGGCGGATAGGCTTTCACGGAGGACCCGCCGGCTGGTCCGCGGGCCGTTTAGGGTCCCGCGAGTGAGCGGTCGCGGTCCGGAATCCAGGCCGGCCCGGAGCCACCGAAAGGCGGATACACTCTCTAACGAGCCCCGCCGGCTGGTCCGCCGGGGGAAGTGCGCCCTCTGGCGGACACGCCGTTGTAAATGAATGGGGTTTGGCACTTAGTGCATTTTTCGACCAGCGGCAACGCAGGCTGACGGGCTACCGCTTCCGCGGGCCGGTACTACTCTACGGAGGCGCTAGCCGCCTCCGGTGGGGGCCGTGTGATCTCGCTGGATGCCCGGGGACCTTCCGCCAGGCCCGGCCGCAGCTTTTGCGCGCGCCCGGTCCTATTACCTGGTGGAAGCTGGAGGCCGGGGCTCGGCAGCTCGCTGCCCGGGGACCTTCCGCGAGGCCCGGCCGCAGCTTTTACGCACGGCCGCTGCTATTCTCTGGCTCCGGCTTCGTCCCGGAGGGTGCTTGGGGAACGGCGGCGCACACCGCGAACGGCCGGTGGCGGTCGGCTGGTGGCGGTCGGCTGGTGGCGGTCGGCCGGTGGCGGTCGGGGGGTGGCGCTTGGGGATGGCGCTTGGGGATGGTGGCTGTCGGCTGGTGGCGGTCGGCTGGTGGCGGTCGGCTGGTGGCGGTCGGGGGGTGGCGGTCGGGGATGGCGCTTGGGGATGGTGGCTGTCGCCTTGTGGCGGTCGGCTGGTGGCGGTCGCCTTGTGGCGGTCGGGGGGTGGCGGTCGGGGGTGGCGCTTGGGGATGGTGGCTGTCGCCTTGTGGCGGTCGGCTGGTGGCGGTCGGGGGGTGGCGGTCGGGGGTGGCGCTTGGCGATGGTGGCTGTCGCCTTGTGGCGGTCGGCTGGTGGCGGTCGGCTGGTGGCGGTCGGGGGGTGGCGGTCGGGGATGGCGCTTGGGGATGGTGGCTGTCGCCTTGTGGCGGTCGGCTGGTGGCGGTCGGGGGGTGGCGGTCGGGGGGTGGCGGTCGGGGGTGGCGCTTGGGGATGGTGGCTGTCGCCTTGTGGCGGTCGGCTGGTGGCGGTCGGCTGGTGGCGGTCGGGGGGTGGCGCTTGGGGATGGTGGCTGTCGCCTTGTGGCGGTCGGCTGGTGGCGGTCGGCTGGTGGCGGTCGGGGGGTGGCGGTCGGGGGGTGGCGGTCGGGGGTGGCGCTTGGGGATGGTGGCTGTCGCCTTGTGGCGGTCGGCTGGTGGCGGTCGGCTGGTGGCGGTCGGGGGGTGGCACTTGGGGATGGTGGCTGTCGCCTTGTGGCGGTCGGCTGGTGGCGGTCGGCTGGTGGCGGCGGGGGGGGGGCGCTTGGGGATGGTGGCTGTCGCCTTGTGGCGGTCGGCTGGTGGCGGTCGGCTGGTGGCGGTCGGGGGTGGCGCTTGGGGATGGTGGCTGTCGCCTTGTGGCGGTCGGCTGGTGGCGGTCGGCTGGTGGCGGTCGGGGGGTGGCGGTCGGGGATGGCGCTTGGGGATGGTGGCTGTCGCCTTGTGGCGGTCGGCTGGTGGCGGTCGGTGGGTGGCGCTTGGGGATGGTGGCTGTCGCCTTGTGGCGGTCGGC